>NW_017257555.1:394200-404296 GCF_001594055.1 Mycetomoellerius zeteki | reverse complement strand
CATCGAAGACGAGAGTTAGAGAGATAAATATGTAAAGAGTCGTTGGCCTCTCTCTTACCGAGAAAAGTTCCTCTCCTGTTGCACGAGGAGATGCATATGCATGGGCGTTCGCGAGAGAACGTCATTCGCACGTTTCTTTCCTTAGTCTTTCCCTTCTTTCCTTTTTCTCTGTGTTTCTCCCGTTCTTCCTCTACTTTTTTGGCCTCTCCCATGCTTCCTTCTCCCGTTCGCGAGATAAAACAGCTCAAGTCAGCTTTCGCGATAAGACGGAAAAAGCAACGGCGTGTATCTGTGTACTCGAGATTATTTTATCGTGGCGCATTGCTATACACGTGGGATTTGGCTGTTTTTCCCTCTTTTTCGTTCGAGGACAGATAGATGGGCTTGGTTAAAATTTTTCCTTTCGAATTCTATCGATGTGTCATAATATGCGACATTATAATTTCTTAATTTCATTGCTTCATACATTTAATAGGTAATTAATTAAGAATAATCGAACTAATTTCGCGCGAATAAAAATATTATGTAGAAGATAATATCTTTGTAATTTACATTTATTATGTAATCAGTCGAGATTGGTTTTGATAAACTATTATCATAGCATAATTTTATTAACCGTATGTCTTGTTAATGAAAGTGCACGAATGTGTCGTATACAATAATTATAGCCAATAGGAGTTTATGAATATTACGTCCGTATAATAGGGATCAACCTGGAAGCAAAATTAGGTCAGCTGTAAAGCGCATTATTAATTCATATAGACGTAATTAATGATGAAATATGGATTATATAAGCGAGCATTATTAAGGAGGACAGGCAGATGTGGCTCCGACGATAATCTAAAAGACACACGTGATTATTTTGTTCACCTTATTCACGACTCTTGATTAGCAGGCAATTAATAAAACCGATAAGCGGATACAGAAAGTTAGTTGGCACCTGTAATTTACGATGAATGGCCACAGTGATACGGATATTATAAATGTACGCGCGTGAACATTATATATTGCATATCAGCTATTGTAATAACATTGCACAAAGATATATATTCTTTACGTCACTTAATGCAATTCGAGATTTATTCAATTGAATTATTCTATTCTATTCTATATATATAAATTGGAGCAATCTGAGGCATCTTTTCGTTGAATTGATTTTTATATGGTCATTTACATATTACCGCTCTGTAATATCGATTCTCTCTATCGAAATGAAAATGGATCGCACGATTCGCTGTCACGAAAATATGACGTCGAGTAAAATTAATCTCCCTCGTTAATAGCAGGCAGAGAAGGCATTTGTGCGCTATGATAAAAATCTCTCGGACTCAGTGCGGTTGGACGAGAGCTCTGCGAAAAGTGTCTTTCGTTCGGGAAATGAGGTAATAATACCGTGATAGCACGGCCGGTATATTATGTTCCATTAGCGAAATCTCATCGTGCCTCGCATTGATTATCATTAATGACGGGGAAATCGATAGGACGTACTCGTCAGGTTTCATGGAAACAGTCGATAAGCTATCCGAGGCATGGCGTAATTCGTAATAAGGGAGAGGCAAGGAGAGACGGAGAGAGACAGAGGGAATCGCAAATCGCTCGACCATTCATGAGAGTTCATTCTTTTTCACGGGCGGCGCACATATGTGTAAGCGCGCATGTAAATTCCCCGGTTTCCTCACGAAGACCCCCTTCGCGGAAACGAGAAAACGTGGTTGTACAGAAATTGCTTTGCCGTGTTTCGCCCGCGTATACGATCTGCCCCTCCCTTCACTACCATATCCTCCGTGCTTTTTCCTCTCCATTATCTTACTTCGGTGACTTACACTATTCTCTGGGCCGCGTATCTCGATGGGATTCATGGCGGAAATGTAATAAGATCGTGCTTGCGCCCAACGATATTTCCTACGAAGACGAACTCGTACGTTAGATCACTCGCAATCCATTTCGTGCAACGTACACCGCACATCTCGATAACATCGACGCGATCATGAATATATTTGCTTGAGGGGGAGTGCATTGCGTTCTCCGTGTTTGTCTAATTACGTTGCTTGTTTCCTTCGTGCTTAGACTTTCAACGTTGATACAATCTGTCGATATAACTTTTAGTATCACGGAATAAATGGCTTTGCACGGTTGAATACGATCCGTGGAAGCCTCGTGTATTATACCTATAATAATATTTGTATTTCTTCTCTGTGTAATATTATTTACGACCATATCATGCGAATAAATGATTTGACAACGGTTTAAATGTCTTGATTATTGCTAGTGATCCACTTTTAAATTTCCATTATGGAAGCAAACGGCGCCTGCTGCACTCAGGAAGCATTCATTCGCACAAACGTTTTGAACAGTGGCGATAATCTCGTGGTTTGATAACTCTTTTGATTCTTTTCGAGTGGATACTGCTAGACGTAGCCCCTTTTCGAGATACCCCCCACAGTCCGACCCGCATTTGCCTTTCTCTCGGTCGAGCCTTCCGCTCTTTGCTGCTTTCAAGGAATATTAATTACGAGTACCTCACAAAAGACACCGACCGGAAGTTTTCACCGGCTATCAAATGCAGAACAGGTTAATTAAATTCTCGCCGCTCGTGCGCGGACCGCAAAAGGGCCCCACGACGCACTACACAATGCTGAGGTCAGAATGCCACGGGGCACTGTTAATTAGGCACGCGATGAATAGCATTGCGATATACATCCGGAAACACTTCTAGTCAACGTCACGGCGGCGTCTGTCGTCCATCTGGCGTCGAGTAATTCTAGACAACCTGTGTAATTTTGATGCTTGTATATATTAAATAAAATTATATGAATATTCTCAGAAATGATTTAAGATAAACGGAAAAGACGGAAAAACATAAAATCGTAATAGCACAAAAAATGAGGATTAAAACGTAACTGTAAATACGTAACCATAATAGATAACACAAGAAATTTATTATTTTAGATATATTATTTTTTATTCATTATAATACAAGTAATGAAAAATAATAAGAGATTCCTGTCTGATAAAGTTTATATAATAACATTTTTTTTCGTTTTATATAATTTTATAGAAATATAAGTATTACAAAGACTTCTTAACGAGACTAAAAATCGTTATGCAATTAATTTTCACACATACAATGCAAATTTGTGTAATTCATACGATTTCACAATATTTTATATAATTGGTATTTTGCCAGATAATAACATGTATATGTTATTGTTCCCTTTTTGTGCTTCGCTCGCAAATATTTTCAACAATGCAAAAATTGAACTGGATAACCCGAATTCGGTATAGAGACCCGACTACAAACAGGAGCACGCGTTAGTTACGCAGACGGAGTACAACCATGCAGATGGCTGTTTTTGCCGGCGGCTATGCATGGGCGTATACTGCACGCAGCCGCCGGCTTCTGAGCTAATTAGGCGATATCATCGATACGCGGCCAATGAGGATTGATTTTCATGTATGCGCGGGCAGATCTGTACGAGCTTAATTGGGTAGAGAATGCCACCGCATGCAGTTTATATTGATCGGAATGTTCACATCAACGATGTAATCATATTTGTCCAGGCATGCTTTGGGAACCTGCCGTCCCGTCGTGTTTGCTTAATAATTATGGATCGATTTTGGAACCGGATAATATTGACCCTCGACGCTGCCGCGTAACGCTCCATCGTGGCGTATGATGCAGTGCCACGATGCACGCGGTCTCATGCAAACTGGAAATCACACGTTGCCAGCTGCATGGCGGGAATTGGTCGGCACGTTTCCGTTTGGTTGGGAGCCAGGTCTGTTTTTTTAATTTCGTTTTCTCAAATTGAATCATTTCGACGATTTCGTAATAAACGTTAAAAAATGTACCTCATTTTTTTTCCCCACTGAGCGTACCGCTGTAAATAAACCGAGAGAGAATATATGTGTCGACGCGATAACGTCTCTATCGGTGCACTCAACCGTGAGAATCGTAAAATATAAGTTTCGTGATCGAGAGATATTCCCGTCGTTGAACACTGGAAACAGCTACTAAAAATGCAGCGGGTCGTCGAGTTCGGTTGCGAGGATGCGGTGGCTTTTAATTAACGACATGGTGGAGGGACGGTTGGGGAGATCCCGACACAGAGCGAGAATCCAGCGTCGGTGATCACCGCGTAGATATGTAATGCTGTGTACGTCGCGATGGTGGCCTATAAACCCCCGCGGGGATTACACGTGCATACGTGCGTAAACTCGAAGCTGAATGGCCGATGGACACCGGCCCGTAGCTATTCCGTCCGTTGGCAATGTGCGAATGAACGGACAAGCCCATTTATGTGTACGCGGACTTCCGAAAGCATCGCGTGACACTGGCAAGCTCGTTCTCGTTCGTCAAATTCCGACTGAAAAATAACGGCCCGCAATTCCATTTCGAGGTCTGATTAGCAGGTTGGTATTAGCAGAAATGTTTGGTGGGAAAAGTATGCAGTAAAATAAAATCTGCAACTATGAAATATAAAAACGGCAAATGTAACAATATTTTCTTCTTTTATTTATAATTATAGATGAACGTTATGCAAATTTATTAGCTTTTAAGAAGGTTTGTCAAACTATTAGAGTGTGAGTCAAATTATAATCAAACTATAATCAAAATACGTCAGGATGCAATTGCATTTTGTGGTACAATGATAATGGAGTTGGAATATTGTTGATATTAAGCAATGAGTGCGTTTAGATGTATTATCACGAATGCATGAAGCTGTTGCTAACGCTTATATTGATCGATATATTATCTACATAATATTATAACTAATCAATAGTATCATATCTATATTTAGCGTTTATTTCGCCTACTATCTAAATGAATGCTAGTCGAGTATATTTTCGATACTAATGCGACTGTGAGATATTAATTCGCGTGTTGAATATAACGAATAGAATTTACGGTATCGCGTTAGCCGCGTTAGCATATTATCGAAAAGTGGTTACTTCGACTTTTCCGACTCATTATCTCGGTAATTAAGACCAGAAGTTACCGGTGCGGTCGCCGAGATTCGCCGCGTGTAATTCTAGAAGCGGTGTTATCCTATTATCGCGTGCGGGATAGCACTACTAAAATAATTCCTATAAACGTGCATACGCGCGCACGTTTGTGTATGCCGTCTGGTGTTAAATGCCGAAAAGTGTTCCGTGCGCATGGCAGGGTAGGTGTTACACGTATCCCAAGAGGTACCGGTGCATGTCGGGCTAATTGATTCCCAACGACGACGACAACGACGACGACGAGGGACGAGGATGCGCACGTGTCACGGGCACACATCAGCACGGGTTCATGTGCATATGCATATGGCGGGGCTCGTTTATGTATATGAAGGGCGATTTTGTAATCTACGACGTTGTGGTAAGATATCTTTGGATAGCCGTTGGTAAAATTCAAATGTGACGCAGGGATGTCGCATGAATTTTTGTTTTATTTATGCGAAAACCCGGGGCATACATCGAATTTTAATTAACGCGCGGTATCGTGTATTCAAAGTATCGCGGTACATCGGTAACGCGCGCGATAAACGCCGAGTTAAGAGCCGGAGAAATTACATTTAAATCGCAGTTTTATTGTACAATTAGCACGCAGCGCGACGTATCATATTGGAGTGCGTCGATATATTGTATATTTCTGCACGTTGCAAAATTAGAATTAAAAGCATACGTTATCCATTAATACTAATAAAAATTAATTTTTCAATACTTTAACAACAAAATTTCGTAGCAACAGAAATAAAATACATATATATAGTTTAATAAATTTTAGTCCTGATTACGACGCAGCAATTATTATATAGTTTCGATTTCTATTTCTCTCTATGTGATCTGAATCCTATACTGCTCAATGATTTTGTTGATAAACCCGGCCTTTATTATTCGAAATGTAAATTGTACAATTTAATGTAAATACCTCTGCATTCTCTCTCTCTCTCTCTCTCTTTCTCTTTCCCCTGCGGTTCTATCTTTTTGTCGTATTCAACGAGGATTAATATCGCACATCACACCTATCTCTAATTATTTCAGTAATAATTATTATTACTGATCATGCCATTATTATCTTGTTATAATTATTGTTACAATGATCACGATTGTATTAATTTTTTGCTGATATTCTCATCGAACAAAGCTTCGTTTAATTCTTCTGCTTTACATTTATATGCAATCACGTTTTAAAGGCAATTAATATGTTTTAATGCGATATATTTGGTTTTCAATAATTTTTTTCTTATAACTTTTCTCAATTACCCGAATGTATCAAAAGAACTAAATACGCGTGTACTTCGACGTGCAACCTGCATTTTATTAGAATAGTTTGGCCTCAAGTTTTTTAATAGAACCTGAGATATAGGCTGGGCCTTTCTTGTCTATTATTACGTACCGCGAAACTAAGTTTTTACAGTGGCGCATGAGAAAAACTTATAAGAAAAATGGTTGGTGCGACTAAAAATATTGCTCGAGTTTCTACAGGTCACTCCTTATCACATCTTTAATAATAAAATTATATTTCATTTCTAAATCCATACGTGATACTTAAATCCAAGATAAAAAATACTATTAATTTTGTAGATTTTACTAGTTTATATTTAATTTCTGAAATCATGATATTTTTGTTATATTATTTGAATACTATCAGTTCTATCATAGAATTCTTCGTCGCCGGCAATGTTGAATTTTAAAGACAGTCAATTTTTTAATCGTGAAAATTCTGGTAGATAATTTAAATCTGTAAAAAAAATAAGTAAGATACAATTCAACTTCTATGACAGTAAAAATTCGCGCGTTGTTAGAGCTTTCACAAGTATGTAAGAATTTTTTCAGATTTTTATGCAGTACAGAACTACGTAATTGCATTGAAATTCTCCATTGAAGTTCTGCATTGAAGTTCTCCATTGAAATTCTGCATTGAAATTCGAAGAAGGGGTTGCGGACAAAGGGTGAAAATTTCACATTACCGACGGAGGGTTAAGACATATATATTTTCGCAGTGTCTGTGATAGCTGTATTATTTTTGTGATAATATCAGTTATTAGATACGATAGGATTATTTATTTCGTTAAGGCGCGTGGAATCCGATACGTCCACTCACCCTCGCCAGTCACGGCGAAATTTGCACGTTACCCGCTTTGGCAGTTTACGTCGACAGTTTGAATCGTTTCCGCGAGCAGCTATCTTTCATTCACGGTGGGGCGATATTTGGCCTTTTCATTAAGCGACGAATGCCGCTTGATTAATGGAGTTTGGTTACCGCGCCTGTCGTTGGTTTCCATCGCCGCGAGCCGACAAACGCGTCAGTCACTCCGCGCTTGGAGTTTGTGGAAACGAGGTAGAAACGAAGGTTTTAGCGGAAATCCCCGACGTGGATTGGTGACGGAGCTGGCGAAACGGGTTTTCACATGACTGAGAGAGCGGTTTTACAAGGTGCACTAAGAGAACTTAGAGAGAAGGGTATGAAAGTAATAACTTCCCATTTGGACCCATCAGTTGATTATTACACGTTTTAATAAGATATCATTTCTTTCAAAAATTTGATGTGTTTGAAAGAATGGAAAGCATATATGACACGTGAAAAACTTGAAATTTAAATATCACAGAACACACAATAATATACATTTTCAAATGAAATCTTATATAAATATGTCAGATTTTTAAATTATACTTTTAAATGTGGGGATTGCTAAAGATAATATAAAATTTTATATGACTTAGTTTTGACCATCAGTTATTAAAAAACTTTTTAGAATTGCTTTCTAGCGAAATGTGGCAGTGCCAAAGAAAGAGATATTGGCTTATCCTGTATTTCACGTAAATGAAATGCATACTGGATTGTGAAAAAGCGACGAACGATATCGCGTGCCTCGTTGTATAAAATTGCTTTTACTTAGAGATCACTGCACGTCAAAGACCGATTTAATGATCGGAAAAACGCCGGACGCTCGAAAAAAGGTTAAATTATGCATAAGTTTTATATCTAGATGCTTATTTCATTTTCATGTAGGTACATAAAAGCGCGTGTATGCAATTAACGGTGCGCGTGCACAACTCTGACTAATGAAAAATGCTTGTGTGAGAGGAACGTAAGTGCATTACACCAAAAACGAAATGCGATCCTCGACTCGTGTATAAAATACCCCTATGTAAAAGATATTTCTACCGCGTGGGAATGAAGCGACGCGCAGAATAACCGTCATTGCGATTCTCGTTTCCGCATAGTTTTCGTACAAAAAGTTGACGTGAATCCAACACGCTAGATAAATACGCGGGTCCATGAACGATTTGCAAAACGAGAACGTCAACGTCGGCGATCAACGTCGCGTAGCGAGCGCGACAGGTACGATTCGCGCAAAAGGGATGGCGCGATACGTTAAAATCCGTTTTATAGCAAAAGCGAATGTATGCATCTTCGCCAACATTATAAAATACTTTTGCGCCAGTGCGCATCAAAAACGGAATTCGCGTTTGTTTCTCCAGCAAAAAGAGCACATCGATGCGCGCACACTGCACCACGCGCGTATATCTCCTTCAAAGGGGCAAAGAACGTCTCTGTGTAGGCGATGCATGGACAGGTGTGCGTGCGCGCACAGATATGTAAATGCACACGGACGCACACGCACGTGTATAAAACACTTTTGAGCCAGTGTGCGCATCGGTGGCTGTATGATCCACACGCAAGCAACCGAGAGACTGCGGGACCCCTCCGGCTCCTTTTCACGAGTGCATATAATGCGATCTCATTTTATTCTGCATCCCCCTTCTCTCTTCCCGGATCCCTCCGTTATCGTCTGCGTGCGTATAATGTCGGCGAATGGCGCTACGCAGCGAGAGGAAAAAAAACTTCCAGCCTTTTCCGACGTTTCCTCGTTTCGCAGGTATTCCGTCCGCGTACGCCTGGCCGTATCTTGCCCTGGCTTCGATTCTCGTTAACGTTACGATGCTGTGCGTTTTCTATCACCGAGCCAGTCACGAGCAGTCATTTCGCTTACACGCGTATGTAACTAAACGAGAGAACACTTTGAAACAAGATTTGTTTAAACACTGCAATTGTAGACTGTATATCATGACAGCTTGAATCATTTAATGGTATTTTAAGCGCAGTAAATATTAAGTTTCTGAGAGAATTGCAGAATTAATATCATTTTTTTACATGATGAGTATGTTTGTTTTACAATAGAATTGTGCTAATATCATGATGGATATTTGTAGCAAAAAATACATGCATTTGGAGATATATAATTTTTTTCCGATTTTATCGATAAAATTAAGAATTAAAAAAATAACAAATTAAAAAAGAAGTCGAGGAACCTTCTTTTAAAATATTTATCCTGCTGTTTAGTTTCTATATCTTCTGTGTATCCTAGAATATGTGTGTGATATCGCTTTTCGACGTGGCATGGACTAATCGAAGAGCACAATAACTGCTGGGAGAGATTCGAATATAACTCACTGGGGCTTATAGCGATATCCATCGTTTTTAGAACTATTACATCATCCATGGAACGACGATACGCTCGCGATATAACTATGTTGTCGTTGACGCGTTCCGGCTGAGGGTAGAGGGATGGCGATCATCGCGGTCGCCGCAACGATAATCGAGAGGTTAACGATCGGCGTGTGCGGCGTGGACGGAGGTAGCATAGAAAACAACGTGACGCGCCGCTATTGATTGTTACGTCGCTCCGCAGCTACGGCGGCGGAGTAACGTCGTGCGTGAACGAGCGAAGCGCTGAGGGGGTGGTCGAAGGATGAGGAAGGGAGGAAACGAATAGTCGACGAGCGAGTTAGGAGAGAGAGAGAGAAAGAGAGAGAGAAAGGGAGAGAACAAGACACGAAGACGGCGGGAGAGAAACGGCGAGAGAATGCGCGCGAGCGTATGCCGTTGCAGGCTTCGACCCTCTCGACGTAACAAATTGTTTATTGCCACATGCTCGACTCTCACACCGTACGGAATGGGGTTGCTGCTCGACCTCGCGATGCTGCGCTGGTCCTATCGACACCCTACGCCGACCTTCGCTCATCAGTATCGCGGCGTCCATTTCCCTTCCCTCCGACCATGTCCCGCGTAGCGTGCATACACGCATCGTTGTGGATGGAC
>NW_017257555.1:363645-394189 GCF_001594055.1 Mycetomoellerius zeteki | reverse complement strand
GCAGGAATGAATCGTTGTTTTTTATTACCCGCTGGATCACACGTGGATCCAATAATGTGGACCCACAATGCACGTGCAATGCATAAGTACAGGGGCTCCTTTTCTCCTTTTGTCCGATGGCATTATGTAGGCTGGATAGAACTACCGGAGAATACGTGCAATATTCTCTCTCTCTCTCTCTCTCTCTCTCTCTCTGTCTCTCTTTGTGCTTTGTGGACATTGGAAAGGAAGGATATGGAGCGAAGGATCTTCTTTCGAGAGACAGACTCCATTATGAGAATCATAAAAACGCGATATAGACGTTTTCGAGGATCACGATTCCGAAAGGATCCCGATTAAGAGTGCCATAATCGTCATCGTTCGATCGACGTCAGCATTACGAACTCGAATCTAAAAAGGAAGACTCGCTTTCGACGTGCTCGCGATTCATCCGGATAAGACGAGTGTGCATTCTTTCAATCCGCAAAACTGGTATCGCTCGTAATAACATTCTCCGAATCCAGCTCCAAATGCATTGAGGCTAAGTGTTCGTAGAAGTAATTAGTGAGACGTTGAAGACCAGAGGGAATGGTTCCGAGCTTGATCTCTAATCACTAATCACTCTGATGGCTGCCACTCGGAAGAGTGCGCACTTTGTTCCGTGCACTTTAATGATCCGTGATTGTTGTTCGGTGCAAAAATTCAACCGCTAACTAACTGATATAGAAACATCAGCGTTCTGAAAGGTTGAGCTGCAGAACCCGGGGCGAAGCCCCGAGGATCCTCAATAGAGGAAGTTCGAACGAATGAGCGGGAGCGGTTCTTGCAGAAGCCCAGGTTATTTCAAAGAGGAAGAACGGAGTACAAAGAGTACAGCCAGACCGGCGGGCTGAAGAGAACAAAGAGAAGGGTCACGGACGGAATGAGAGGAAGAAACAGAACTGAAACAACCGGGGAGTCGAGAGAAGAGATGGGTGTAGTTCATTGGACAGTCGTTATCTTATTATCGATATCGCATCACCACTTGCGCCTTCGCCGCCGCTTTTCCTCCCCCACCCTGAACAAATGTTTGCACCGTGCTGCTGTGAACAGATAGCAGCGCGAAGCAACGGTAGAACGGTAGTCCTGCAGAGAACCGCTTCCTGTTTGCCTTGGGGTACACCACGGGTGCACACACACGCATATGTAACACAAGCATCGCGCTGATCGCGCGCGATTTCACGTGGATCTCGAAAGAAGCTATCCGCGCGAGCGTCTGTTATTCTCCATTCAGAAATTTACATCCGTTTGCGTGTACCAAGCACTTCCTACGACAATGCAGGTTTAAGGGATATGCGCTTTCGTAATATGACAGGTGAAACGGCGTATCATACGTCCGACGCGCTGACTTCCTCATCGTATCTAAGTGAGTTAATGGCTCTGATAAACACGTATGTTTTATCGAATGTATTACATCCAAATATGCTTCTGTATTATTTTGTAACAGATAACTTCCCATTTTTCATACAGGAATTCAACTATTTTTCAAAACGAAGAAGTTCTTGACTATTCTTAAGGAAGTTCTTCAGCCTTTTCACAGAATATAAGATTTTAATCAAATATTGAAAATAAGTTTGTGATTAATCCTCCGAGTGCACCGTGGGTCTTTCAAAGAACAATCAAAATTTTAACAGTCAAAGTTTCTCTCTGTATTTTGCTATATAAAAAAACAATATAACATCTGAGTTCGAAAACGTTTAGAATACAAAGTAGAGATGTAAAACAATAAAAAATTTTTTCCAATTTTTTACAACTGATTTAGTAAGAGAAATTTAGTACTGGCATGAAAGACCCACGGTGCAGACGACATTAGCGAAAAATAACGGTGCATACGAAGAGTTAATACGTAAGCATTAATATCTAAAGATTTTACTTTAATCGTTGTTAACTCTCTTTTTAATCTCTATTATATTTGCGCGAGCTATAGAATTGGAAAATGTTGCATAATATACAATATTATATTATTATAATATACAAGAGAAAGTATGCAAAAGACTTTTCCGCACTATATGCTATTAAATTACGCTGAGTTATCACGCTTCGGAAGTTTGCGCTTGCAGACTTCCGATGCAGCCTCGGTATAGGATGGATATGCACTTTCATAATCTATCGTTGATATACGTAAGGCTCGCTTAGAGTAAACTTCCTGATTAACTTTATGTGTGAACTGTTTCGTAATAATGAAGATGAATATTCATATTTTTCATCGACGCATATTCTGTGGCAAGATTCGTGGAAGTACATATATCTTTCTGCAATACATTGCACTAACTTTATGGAAATTATTCATTGAAATTCAATAGACATGTGCAATACGTCTTTTACTTATTTTTCAATTTTCTCTAAAGACATTTACACCGTATAAATGTAATGTGAAAATTAACAGTGATTCAGTTACTGGAAAGTTTATACCAATTAAATATTTGGACGCAGTCCAAATTAGAAACAGCAAAATGGAGAAAGATATCGATTTTGATTATTTTGTAGGGAAGATTGTGAATTAAATCGAGTTGTATCGCGTTATTTGCACCTATTTTCACTGATGATGCTGTAGAAGCATTTTGTACATTTATAATACGCATTCATAATACGCTATCGTTTTAGCTATAAATATATTACGCGAGCTTTAAACGAACTTTCTGATTATGTTTATGACCGGGCTGTCGCCTGGTAATGAAGATAAATACACGCACACTTTATCGTCACATGATTTGTGACGACTATGTCGACGACTATGTGGGAAAATGCGTTCTGCGGGAAATTATCGTAGGTAATTACGTCGACAAAGGGACCCGTATAAGCGAACGCGTGGGTGTCATTCTATTGTTATCAGAAAGGACCTAAGTTACGTGAAATTACCGTACATTTGAGAAAATTGCTTCTTTCAGTATTGAAAAAAGCAAGGATACATCAAGGATATAAACTGTATTTTCTCCGAGAAAAAGTTTACGAACTTTAGAAAAATAGAAAAAGGAAAAAGGGAAGAGTTTCATTGTTCGTGGGACAAAGTAACTGTCTACAGAAATTAATTATCCGTTGCGTGTTATTTTGTCGGGAACGTTATCCTATAACAGCTTGGTCGCGTATTTCTTAATGATACGTAACTCGTACTTTCACGTGAGATTAATTGAGACAAATATCAGCAGAATACCAACCGACTACTCCTTATGCCATAAACATGGTTAGCTAACAATAAGTTTTGCGTGTCGTAGGGGATGTTGTCCTGGACAGAACTACTTGTAGCCAGGAGTTTGCACCTACTCGCGTCCGTCGAACGCTTTCTATGATGACGTAATCTTTGCGCACTTTCGTAATACGCTAACCACGCGTTCGTATATATTTTAAAATGTATGTCGAAGAAACGTTCTCATTATGTACAGGCTAACGACATCAACGAGAAGGCGGACACGTGTGGTACCGGTTTGCGATTTATGTCCCGGAGAAGGATTAGATCCGATCAGCGTCATTTTAGAATAGTGTTACGACGATTCATCGTCGGGAAAATTGTATTTGCCGCGAAAGAACGATACGCGATCTGCAAATTGCGTTGCACAAAAAGGCGTGTGCAGTGATGGAAATTTAATGGAACAGTGTCTAACACGGCATCTCTTTCTTTCAAGTTTTATTCACGGCGACGCGACCCTTTCGCACCAAAACTCAACGGTACGTAACTCCGAAAAGTGACGATGACAGGGCACCGGTTTAAAGGTACGTAACGCCACGCCATTACCTGGCTCAGTTGCTTTTATATTGGTGGAACGAATCGCTTTACTGGCCGTTCCGCGAGCTGTGCGAGCTGCATTACGCTCCTTCGAACTTGAACGACAACTCAAGACAGCCCCGGGAGACGAGATCAGCGGCGATAAACCGTGACGAACGAATGCGCGAGCGCTTGTCAGATTATCCGGAAGATAGCTTGCGGATACGGGCAGCCTCACGGGAGATTAACTGGAGCAACGACTTTCGTCTAATCACTAACGTGGGCTGCTAATCTTGCGCGACGAATAGGCCCTGGCGGATTTGGATTAACCAGTCTTTCCGTTGTGTGGACATGCAACTATCGTTCGACTTTCATAAACTGTCTAGTAAAATTGGTACGACGTACATAAATTCAGCGAAACGTGAATGGGGTACGCAGATTTTATAAGCGAACGAAGCGAAAGATAAAACTGTAGAAAATGTAATATTATCGTAAACGAGATATATAAACACCTCGTGTAATTGAAATAGTTCCTAAGCGTAAGTGGAATTATCTCTGATCGTTATGCTTAACGTAATTTTCTACAGGAAATTATATCAGAATATTTTTAGGTATAACGGTGAAAAACGATTGCGATATGTGATTAAGAGAAAAATATATAATTGTAGTATATATATACATATAATTAATGCAATCATATCTTATCTATAAAAAACACAAGCATATGAAATTAAGCCAAGAGTTTCTGAGATAAATTAAAAAAATTGGCTCATGAGCAAAATAAAGATAGTCACACGAACGGATTGATTCTAGCGAGAAATCGATATTTTAATCGCACGCCGATGATATCAAGTAGAAAATGAGAGCGTAATCTCGCGAACGTGATCGCATGCGGAACGAGTCGATTATTCATTATACGAGCACTATGAATCGTTTCGACGTGACGATGCAGCGCACGCAATGGCACTTCACGATGGCCGATCGGTTGATTATGCGATAAATATTTCCTAGGTGCGAGATTAGATTAAGTTTTGGTATGACGCCGTGATGCGGTTCATGATGCCGACATGAAATGCTGCAGCGAATTGCGAGTGATTGCGATTACGTGCCGACGATGACCCAGTGTCGTCACGCTTGCTGACCGACCTTATAATTGCGGCCGCAGAGATACAATCGCTAATAATTGCTCCAATAGTTTTTACCCATGAATCACGATTCTTTAAAATGTAACGATATTATCGAGAAAAAGTAACAGTAATAGTAATGTTACAAATAACACGTTAGTTTCCAATTCTTACTATTATTTTTTAAAAGGAAATCTTAAGCTTCATTGTCACATGATGTAGAAATCAGTTTTTACTACATGGAAAAAATGATTTGCTGAAGTATCTCAAAATTTAAATACAGATCTGAAAATAATTTCGTTAAACCAATAAAATTATACAGGAAACGTAAGCATGATGAGTGATGCTGCAAAAAAATATTAATAACAACTAGTTTGAATCCACATAATTATTTTGATGGTCCAACGAAATTATTTTTAAATTTATATATCTAGCTAAATTTTTAGATATTTTAGCAAAACTGTCCTTTTCGCGTAGTTGATTTTATAATAAAACGTAATAAAAATAAAAAGTAATTATGATATAAATCATAAATAAATGTAATAATAATTTTTTTAACGCGCACATAAAACAAATATTTAATGTGTGTGTTAATGCAGAAATATTATATTAAATTGAACATGAAGCAATATTTGAACACGAAATAATTTTAACATCAAAATGATGTTATTGATTTTCCAACTTCAACTTTTTAATTTAATTCCATATTTTTTGTACGGCTTTTATAAAATCAAATCGTAATAACGTGTATTATGGAAAATGTTAATCCGCTCGGAGTAACTTGAGAGACAAAGTATCGAGCCATCGAAAATTCGGCCACCTTTTATCAGAGACTCAACTTATTCCGCTTGAATTCTTAATCAAAGATCGGTGCACCTCGGTAACAGCCACCTCAATCCCGCGGTTTGCTGAACATCCACTCGAGTGGGTCGGTCGGCTTCTCTTCAACCGAAAAGACTTACCGCAGAATTTTCCGAATTTTCGTTCAGTCAGCTTTTGTGAACCGATGACGATAAAGTAATTTCGTATATTATATTACCATCCTGATATTTTATAAAATTACATATAAAAAAAATCCCATCTCTTTTCAATACAATAGCATAGGAACGAAATAGATATCGCGGGACGAAATGAAAGTTTCCTGTTGGAAACGTCCATCCTAATGTTTACATTTCATTTCGTAATTAAAAACGTAGCAATTAATTTTAATCAAGCGGCGCGCAAGATGAAAAACGTTGCGCCGACGAGTTGATTTTTAATCGCTAGTTACTTTTTGTACTTTCATTGTGGTTGCACCCGTATTTACCGTATCCAACCGAAAATGAACCGTTGTCAAGGGAGTGTCATTTGTACCGGAAAAATATATAGTTCGAATATACACATTAGAGGCACACGCGAACGTGCACGCTCGTTCGTTAATTTCATTGCTCTGTTTATTTCCCGTGAATGAAATTAAAATAGCTTCTCGGACACGAGGGTCCCTGACGGACGGGATGAGCGGTGGTTCGCGAAATGGAGAAGGGTAAGGGTTAGCCCAGAAGGTAGAAAGACCTTACTGCGACTCCACCTTTTTAATTAAAGTTTGAAACTGAAGTAGAAAGCGCATGCGAGAGAGCACCGGTACTCTCGAGGCGAGTGAAGCGCGACGCATAAAATAGTCAAGTGTAGCTTTCCCAGTAGTGAGCACTGTCATCTCGCTTGTTTAACATTCTGTCCATTATAAAATGAGTGGACTGGTCCAGTCAACCGAATATCTCTCTGTTGAGATGTAATTTCTGGAAACATGTAATTTACCGGTAGGTCGTCATGTTTAATTGATGTATTCTCTGATGGTGGAAGCAACACAGAAAAATTATCGAGAAAATTTCTTGTCAACGTTCTGAATTACTTCTGCATAAATAAATTGAAACTTTAAAGTAGCTTTAAAGTGGTATTATCTTTTTGCTATCGCTTCATTGAAAGCGGATCACGTAGACCGACATAAACATGCGCGCGACTAGTGCAATCTGCACCGGTGTCTCGTATCTAATTCGCTTTCTTAAGCTTTATAGCGCTATTCTATTGTCTACGGGTACCATTAATTTCGCTAATGGTTAATCGATAGACAGGCGAGTTGTGGGTACTGTCCTACGGTCGCAGTTCACGTGTAATTGTACGGATCCGAGCGATCTGTAGGAAGCAAGAAGTACAATAAAGCTACAATAAAGGTACTCGGTCGGAGTGCTCTATAGTTGTAGGAACGGCAGTCGGTAGTTAGACACCTGTTCGCGGGGCACAGACTACATACAGACGTACGAGCGTGCGCGATCCCTGCGCGGGGAAAATGAGAAAAAGGCATCGTCGACAAGAGAGACAAGACACGAGAGCGATCGGGAAGAGGAATTATAACCGGCGAGAACGGAAGGTGCTATTTATTATCAGCCTCGTGGGGCACAATGGCTCGCGACTGCTGATTGATGTTCTCGCCTTTAGTCACTGTCCAACGTGTGCTATATTTACAACAATCCGCTTAACCCTGTACATCATCGAAGAAAAGTACCGCCGAATCACGCCGAGTGAGAAGCGAGTACACGTTTCGTCCTTTCACGAAATTTAATTATTCCCCATCATGCTGATTTGCGCTATAAACTTTGGTAATTAAAGTGATAGAATTATTCAACGGCAGTGTAGCCGCGCCCGATATGAATACGGGAGCAAGCACTACGTGCTATTTACACAATTTCGAAATATACGACCGATTCTGCGTACAATTCGCCGTTTGTTCACAAAGAGAACCTATTTTGATGGAACGCGCTACGTGCAGGTAAACGATTGCCGAGTTAATTATTTACACAGTGAATTTATCGCGAAAATGTTATGATCGATTAATTACATGGAGTTAAAATTCAGAGAAATACACGACCAGTTGTTATCGAGTTCCGATACGGTACAATAAATCAGAATAAGGTCTAGAATATCGCGAATCGATCGAGCGTCAGTAAGTAATCAGCTGGACGAGTCGTCATCCAACGTAGTAGAGCCCGTTCTATCTAGAATGTGACGTGTGCCACGCACAAGAGCTTACGTGACGAGAATTAGTTATCGCGTGGAAGCAACCAGTGGCGTAGATCCCCATGCGGTTATGTCGTAGACCTCCGATAAACGTTCATAAAGTAACCCTAAAAAAAAAAACCTTTACGGGTCGAGCTTGTGACTACAATAGCCACGTCTGCAGAATTTTATATAAATCTTTTTTTAGATCTGTCGAGAAAGACGCGACAGCGAAATCTAGAATGTGTCAAGACGAATCGTATAGTGGAGTCGTTGGCGCATAGAGAAAGCGTGTGTCGCGCGTTTATGCATAATGCACGATGAAATCGCGGATAACGCAGAGGGATGGGCTTTCCGCATCGCCACTATCATGATCATTTAACTCTCCGAGCTGGGCTCGATAACGTAAGCGCGCGCTTTATCTCAGTCCTATCTCGCGAGGCCGCATTATTAATTATATGCCGGCGGAGTTGCTCAATTGCCGAGAAATTGTCGGCACAAAGCGATCTCGGAAAGCACCGTCGACCGCGGCGCCGACGAAAGAGACGCGTGACGCGATTACTGCATCAGTGACATTGCTGAGAGCTACCGCTGTCGTTGAAAGGGCAACACGTTCTGCGCGATTGACCGAGCTCTGAGCGTGGAATAATGGAACGCAAACTGTAACGTGTTTACAATAGCCGGTGATCGTTCAGGATCACGCTTCGAACGCACGCTTCGATCTGTCACGGTGACAGCTGAGTTTCTTTGACATTTACGAGTCTGTATTTTTCTTGTATTATCGAGTGTATGAGCGTGAATATTGCCTTTTAAACACATTTAATTTATTTGCCCTTTAAAAAATTTAATTTATTCATTTGTGAAAAATTAATCGTTTAGTTTTGCTAATCGTATGTATTTTTCTGTGACGATTGTCCATGTTGCTCCGGAAAATTGAGGGACGTTCTCTTAAAAGACAGGATTAAATAATAGCTATCTTTTTCGAATGATGTGACTTATCAAATAATTTTTATTGAATTCTGAATCTTCTCATCTTGTCGCATTGTCGTTAATAAATAAATATATTATTAGTCCGAAAAGGGATAGTACGTAGAATGTAGAAATGTAATTGTATGCGTATGCTGCAGCAAAAACACAACAAACTCTCTTTTTTCTTCTTAATTTTTTTTTAGAAAATGTTGACGTACCTTCTTCATATTATTAAACTAATCAGAGCGAAGCTAAATGACCAATCATGTTATTCAATATATTATTATACAATCAATACACATCTTACAATTATATTATCGTATTACAATCTACAGAGTTTTATATATGCAAAGATGGAGCATGTTTTTAAATAATATGGCAATCCATGCCTTTTTTCAACAAGCCACTGCGGTATTCTCCATTCCATTTATTCACAAAGCATATTTAATATAAAAATTAAATGCTTAAATAACTAACTAATTAATTAATTTAAAAATTAGACTTTTAGACATAAGAATGTATGTTACGATTAAATGGAGAAAGGAGTAGTATCAAGTTTATGTGCAGAAATTAAGTAGTTTGAAGTGCAAAAAATTAGTTTCATTCATAAACGATTAAAAATAGAGCACTCACGTTTAATGACAATAGCGTACGTCGCAAGTCCTGTTATCGTGCCGCAATGCTCACCGGACCTTCCCTCCTCCTGCCACCTTCGCACTGTCACCCCACGATCGCCGTCCGATTATTGTGATCCACAATGTGCCGTCATTTCACCGAGCACACCACACTTTTTTTATGACGCGCGTCAGCGAGGAAAAAAAAATCGAAACGCGGGCCGTCAGTGCGGCGGGCACTCTCACGCGGCGTGTGCTTTTCGCGCGTCGCGACGTTCGAGCCCGGGTACGATCAAACCGACGAGAGCAATGCGTACCCCTCGCGACCCCGTGACGGACTGAGGATCTCGTCGACGGTGCAGCGCCGCCGTGACCCGTGGCGACACCGCGAACTAAATCCGCGCCCGCACATACGCGCCGCCGAGTATCACCGGCGCGGTGGCGATCCGCTTCGCGATCTGGGTCCTCCCGCTCGACTCTCGCCAATTTTAACCCTTCGGGTACACCGACGGTGCTCGTTGGTACCTGGATGCTTTCCATCCCCCTTGAATTTCGGATCTATGAATAGCAGAAATAAATAAATAAACGGAATGCATCTTACTTATTATGCTCTTGTCATCTTGGCTTTAGATGCTTTGAAGTTTATGTTTTTCAAAAATTTTTAAAAAGGAAAGATTCGATATTTGAACAAAACAAACGAGCTGAAATGCAGCATTTTTTTCAGCTGCAGCGTGGAACGTAAAGTAATCGAGTTTTTGCAACCGTCGAACCGACGTAGTTTTTGCATTGTTTCTGCTCTCTGTTACCGAGACCGTAAATATACTACCCAGCAGAGTGAATATGAATACGACTTCATTACCGTAGTTATGTGTACACTTTGCAAAATGAATAAAATGTTTCAGCAGTGGAGCGATATTACGAGACAGACTCTGCTGGTAATTAATACCTAAAATTTACATGCACTATAAATAAACGATGTAGTAGTATGCCCATACGAAGTAGCTAGCCAAAGTTATTGAGGAGAAAAAAAATGCAATTACTAATTTTACAATTTTAATCCGCACAAAATAAACTTTTTTTATTTTCTATACGTATTGCATTATTAACGATAATATTTATGTTGCGAAAAAGTTCGAGAAAGATATAATAGCAAAATGGTATTCTTTAACTAATTTTAATTGAACAAAACTTTATAATCTAAACGTTCTAGTTATGAAGTTATTTCGAGATAAGCATTAAAAAGTAGCAGGGAGAAGCTGGCGTCGCGAATTAATTTTTTCCTAAGGAACAATCGCCTTTAAATTACTCAAGGCACCGCCATCTGCGGACGCGGAAAAAAAGTGCGGGGAAACCAGAGACATTTTGCATAATACATATGTCATAAACGTTGATGGGCTTAAACTTGGCTATTTTCCATCATGCTTTCTAATGTTTCCAGTGTCTCGCCGCAAGACATTGGCGATGCGGTTTCGCATTGCTCTTTCCCACAGGGTTTTACGGGCCACGGTAGAGCGAAGAGGTCCGACGTGGTTCGTCTCGTTCGACGAGCGGCAAACGTCGACGCGGGAATCCGAGGGGGATGGAGGACGCCGTTCGTGTAAGTGGCACCGTCGTTCCGAAATATATCGTTGCGGTAGGTCGCGCGGGAGATCGTCGGTGGTATCCGAAGAACGAAAGACGCAATTATCGGTTAGCGTGGCGCCTCGGCGTTGCTCGGTTCGGTTGCTTACGCCATTTACCGTATTGCTTGTACATTACCGCTTTTCTTCGGGACTCGGGCTCTATTTACCTGACGTTAAACTTGCACGTTCTCTCACGGTTCTGCACTAATGAGAAAGGGAAATTTTAAAGATAAAAGAGAGAAAAGCAAGAATATATTCTTAACAGGGACGTACCGCTTTCATTTAAGAGATATGAAACTTATTCTTTCTCCTCGCTTACAGAAACTGGAAGTTAAAATGCTAGTAAAATTTCGATTATAACAGATGAATCTTTCCTCCAAGAGTAGAGTGGGTGATTAGATAACTTTTGCTGCGAAAGAGAACTTTGAAATATCGTGCAGTAAAAATGAAGACTCTCGTTACCGAAAATTTAACGTAATTCGCTAAATTGTCGAAGGCACTTTGCATCGATATATTTATTAAGTTCTTTTTTATCGTGTTTCATCCTTTCCTCGAAATGACCCAGATTTTCGGGGTCATCTCCAACGGTTTTCCTCGCTTTTTCAACCTACAAATCTCTCGTACTCTCGGATGTGGACACATGGTGTAATTTAGCTCTCCGATTTGGGTCGACATCTATTCGAGGTACTAAACGTTGGTCGGAAACATCGGCGAGCATTGTGGCGACACGATCGAGAACAATATCGCGTGTCCATGAATCAAGCATACCCTCCACTCGAGACGTCGATCCGCTTTGGCCTATGTACGATAATGTCAGCCGATAGCGCGGAATCGGTCGGCCAAATCAATCAGTAGCTATATCTCGCGATCCGCAAGGGTCCGTCTAGAATGGGCATAGTTCACAGTTCAGGTCGCGGATGCGGAGAGGGCGGCTTGTTTCATTCCGAGATGTCTACGTGCCTACGGAGAGAGGGGGGAAGAGGGCCTCGTACAATCGATCGCGATTCGCGTTTCGCGTCCGTAAACTGAGCATGTAATGTATTTGGGGGACTATTGCTTTTTCGGTCGGAGTTACGAGAGGAGCGCGACCCTCCGGAACGGAACCATGTCGTACGAGGCCAAATACGAGGCACTTAAGCGATGACCTGACCTCCGTCGCTGGCGTCCCCAACTCCGTTTGTCTTGGCGAGCCATCGCCTTTGACAATTCTCCTAACTTGTTCCGAGAAGCTCCACCAGAGCATTGCTTACTCGCGACCGTTTCGAGACTTGTGTTGTTACGCAAGTGGCAGTCCGCTTTACGATACTCGTAAATCAATGAGTCGCGACGAACGTCAAATTCTTGTTAGCCGCCCATGTGGCGCGCGATGATCCGCGTACGTTTCGCGCCTGAATAACGTTAGGAGCACTCGTTTCACGGCGAATCGAAAGAATCGGATATCCAGCGTAGCGCAGTAGAATCCTTCGCGGCCAAAGGGGGCTTTTTCCGACGAGTAATTCCTTTGTGATTAGTGGCTCGGGGCATCGGCTTACTCGGCCACGAGCAAAAGAAAACGTGGGATTGTTTCCTCGAGCTGCACCGTTGTTACCGCACCCCGCTCTCCTAAAGCAAGCTTAGATTTAGTGCCACGTGGAAATAAACGCTTTCGCCGCGGTGAACAACAAGAATCGTTCGTTACGTTAATGACAGGTTTCTTCGGGCGAATGGGAAACTCGGAGCTCTCTCCCTCCCTCTCTCTCTCTCTCTCTCTCTCTCTCTCTCTCTTTCGGCATCGGACAAAAACTCGCAGCCCTTTTCATCGAAATGAAATATCTTCGTGTGCTGCATTGGCCGAATACCGATGCAATTAATCGCGTTGATGCAGATTAATCCCCTGTAATTTGGTAAACATCGTGGAAGCGACGCACACTTTCTTCGACCCGC
Organism: Mycetomoellerius zeteki; assembly: GCF_001594055.1. Classification (NCBI taxonomy): domain Eukaryota; kingdom Metazoa; phylum Arthropoda; class Insecta; order Hymenoptera; family Formicidae; genus Mycetomoellerius; species Mycetomoellerius zeteki. The sequence continues at coordinate 381,189 of NW_017257555.1, read as the reverse complement.
CATTAACTGGATAACGCGAAATCGTCCCCTTCCCCTGCCTCTTCCTCCCTCATCAGAAACAATGTTTCTGTATAGCGAGAGCGACCATAAATCTCGACCGCGTCTTTTCGTTCGCGCGCCTCGAAAGTTTTCGCGTCTTATATTTGTCGGGTTTCGAAGGCCTGGCGGCGCGGCCCGCTCGATATTTTGTTATGCCATTAATAACCACTGTCTCGCTCCTCGGTAACAGGCTTTCTCAATTAATCTACGTTACGAGTGTGCCGAATGGCGAGGGGAAATGTAAAAGCTCGAAAATTAATATTAATGCACGGAGCAGAGAAATCCATGCCGTTCGTTGAACGGGTAGAATCGATATTTTACATGGCGATGTCAATAGCTAATGAAAACGTCGAATAATCCGATACCAGTGTAGGTATTCCTCGTATTGTTTCGCACCGCGGCAAACCTTTGTGCCGCGTCCAATGAAATTGTTTCACCGACAATTTGCGTTATGCCAGTAAATTGCTTCTACGGATGGTTATGCAACGAAAATCGTCGAAAAGTGAACTCGTTTGTCGCCTCGTTTAAATTTGTCCGCGTCGCGCGATCGTAGTTCGATTCTTCGATTAATCTGTTATAAACGTTGGAAACGTTTCTTTTTGCACGATTTGTTTCTGACGCGACGCGTTCAACGAAATTGTTGACTCACAAAACTAAAAGCGACATGTGAGACGGCAGAAAACTGTCACGGCGTCGATGCCACGCGTTGATGGGAAAACGAGAAAATATCTTTTTCTTCCCCGAGAATCGAGTTATATGAGTCACGGTCGTTTTTACTCGCACGAGAGAGAAAAGTTACATCGCAAATTTTAATGTGGTGTCCGCTCGAATGAATGACTTCGTATAAAAACTGCCGGCCGCAGAAGGCCCGGTAAAACGGATCGCTTTTTTACGTGTCACTGCTTTACCTTGGATTCACGACTCGCTTTAGCGGAGCGTGCACGTTACTTGCACCTTGTACGCGGGGTTCGCGTGAACGAAAACGAATTGTTACCACAGTAAGCAATCTTCAGCGATCGTCGAATAACTCATAAATCACAATTCATTTATTATGATTCTTACACTCGCTTCAATTTCCAAACAATAGACCGTTTCCAAAATTGTAATTCGTAAAGCATTTCATATTCATACCCATCCTCTCATAATTCGGGTTATTTAACGCTTTGCTGCGCGGTGGAATATTATTGAGGCTTCGTTTGATTTACATAGATTGCATATGGCAGTAGTATTAATTAATGCAATGATTAAAAGACCGCTATGAAATAATTCAGATAATATTAATTGCGGCACATGTTATTAAAATATTCACGTCGCTCTGATGAGTTTGCAATCGCGCCGATAATGCTTTTGTACGAATATCGTTTTTATATCGTTGTACATTCTTAATGCCCGATCGTATAAAACGTGACGTTTAATTCCGATGATCAGCGCGAATCCTATACCCACCTGGATAACTTGATCGACTGTTATTTCGCATTAAACGCATCTTTGTCAACCGAATTGTGTTCGCGAACGACCGCTGGGCTTCGTACATTCGATGAGCCACGATATTTCCATATTAACGCGCATCACTGTCAGTTATCGGCTGAAATTAGTCGAATAATTTGTTCACCGACGCGGAACGGTGCGGATAGCACCAGGGGAGACACGGATGTAAAGCGTGGGAGCAACAAAACGAAAGGACGAAAGAGCGAGAGATTGGTAGATTCGTGGTTGTTGTTGGAATTTCATAAAGGTCCATTGAGTTGCAATCGGTACCAACTGTGGACACAAACGACCTCGAAGGTCCTAATTTTTTTCCCCGTGCAATGGACATCGCTTGCTCGTTTCACGTTTACTCCATTTAAACTTTCTCGACTCTATTTACTGGTGGCTGCCACTCGATTTTTGCATCGTTTGCTTTTCAAGCGATATTTTTCTAGATACTATTTTTGACGAAAATACTTGCTCATAATATGCCTGACGTACGTGGCATTAACGCTATATTGATATTTACGTAAACATTATGGATTTATTTATTTTATTTTATATTCTTGGTCGATAATACGGATATTTTTGCACATATTTGCAATTTGCAATAAGTAATAGCGTAACGATATATGTATAAGCGCAAAATATCTCGTAGTTGGCTGGTACCGGGTGAGTGAGTCGCGGTGAGGGTTGACCTGGCAGTCGGATCGATCCGGACTCTCCACGTAGGAACCTAGCTTCCTCTTTCGCGTTTGTGCCCCTGCGTCGCGCCTGCTTGCACTCATGTCAGCCGCAAGGTTCCCTGATGTTTTGTATCCGCGTTCCGGGGAGCTCGCCAAGGCCTCGCTCCAGATACCATCGTCGCCAAATATTTCCAATTGACCCAGTCAAGTTTCGAATAAAGGCACAAAGGTATCGAGCCCGAGTTTCCATATTCACGAACGTTCAAAGATATCGAGACGCGGCGGCTTGTGTCGGATCATGGAAAGCTATCGCGGAAAATGCTCTTGTCTCGCGTTGATATTGTCAAAAATAATTGATTGGCATTCCGTCACTATGTCTATGTATACTGAGCGCACACGTCTCCATCGTGCTCTGCACCTGTTTGCGCTGGTTTTGGCTACAGGAATACGTCGTTGTATCCGCACTTGGGAGCGTTCCATCTATCCGCGGCGACCTGCTCCAGATATTCCGACCGAACATTCCAATTAGCCTGGTCATGCGCCCTCGGACCACATAAAAGGCTCCGAATTCCGCGTGCGGATTTGGAGGTTCTGGGTCAGGCAAACCGTGGAGCGACAAGCTCGTCTATTGTTCGCGTTCGCTCGCTTGGTTTGCCCGTTACGGGAAGGAAAATCAAGAGGTTAGCGTTATCGTAGAATTGGAGTTCAGCGAATCGAATTCTGCAGTCGGATAGCGTTGGAGATTCCACTGAAGCTTGTCATAGGACGACGTACAGATTGAATCACGTGGTGAGTCATTCTTATGTTAATTTACAAACGTTTGGTACTCGTTACATTACAGATGTACACGATAGACCGAAGCAGCTTGATGATATTCACTAATACGATCGATGATACTGTCATCGACGGCGCCAAATTAGTAATTAATTATTACTAACTTGGCTCATTTTCATGATTTTTTATTGAAGCTTAAGAGAACATTATCAGAAGCTTATTATTTTTTGCACTGATCGTTTTTTACCTATTTAAAGACGAATGTTTGATCGCGCCGATCATAAAACACTTCATACTCCTTTGCAGGTACTCACGTATTCCTACGATCCTTATATTTCATTTGGCGAGGCAGCAATTCTCTTAAGTACCGGAACTACTTTAGGATCCGAACTTCTCTCGGCTTCTGAATTGCTTAATGTCTGGAAGCAGGGATTTGACCTATATTCACGCTTTCCCACTAAATATAGGCTATCCCGTCGTCTAAGACTGTCCTCAAATGTGCGATATCGGCACTAGGCTCCGATGTCTATAACGTGTCTATTATGGCTCACTTTACGCGGTCAACGTGCCTCAGCGGTGGGATTCCGCGTAACCGGTATCGACAGGTTATTTCTACGGAAGGGGCAGCCTCGCAGCTATACCTCTCTCTCTCTCTCTCTCTCCCTCTCTCTCTCCTTCTCTCTTTCTCTCTTGTCGATGAAGGGGTTTAGACCCGCATTACTGCCTTAGAACTATGATTACTGTATCCGACATGGCTATAGCGTCCGACGTAATGGCAGGCAATAGATGAACCCGCCTCATTACTCAACGGGTATCAATTGGATGCCGATATATAGAACAGATGTGGCTCGTTAAATTCTATCGTTGCTTCCGCATACCATTTTTCTCCGTGATTTCCGATGCATCGCTGATGATCTTGTTATCGACGATGAACATGAAACGTATCTTTTCTATCAAGCAAATTTTGCATTTCCCGTAATTAAGGCATATCGATCGATGCTGTCGTACGATTCACGCGTGACGATTGATCACCTTCGCCTCTCTTTGAGCTTCTCGTAAAGGAGTGAAATAGGGAAGAACGTGTGTCGTGAAGACAGAAAGGGGAAGCTGCTGGTACATAGGCGCGAGATAGGCGAGGAAGTTTCGCTTGGACTTTAGTAGGCAATATATCGAAGGGTTTTCCCCCATTGGGATCACGGTGACAGAGGCGAAATGCGGGCAACGATCCGTCCGTTGGTTGCCGTGTCGAGGTGTCGGAAAGGGACGCACGCTGCCGTTTCGCGCCCGGCGCATCCTTTAAAGCCCGTTGTATCCCGCCAAGACGGCACGAGACGGGCAGGAGGCTGCCTGTTTGGTTGTATGGCACGCTAAGATGCCGCGCGAACGACGAGGTGTTTCTCGTTGTTGCGGGTGTACAAACAGAGTGGGGTTGAATACAACGAAGGGTCGGAGCATTACGTTCGCTGCCCGTCCCGCCGCTGCCACCTCCGTTCCATCCCCATCCCGCAACTGCCGCTGCCACCCCCTTCGGGAAACTCGCGTGGCGTAAGCACTGTTTATGGAGACCGCAGGCGGCATCTCCCGTCGAGCTTAGCGTTACCACTGCGCTCAGCCAGCCTCGGTTACGAGCGAAGGGATTTTCTGCCGGATGAGGATGCCATCCCCGACAGCCGCGCGACTTTCTCCCTTGCATCCCCCTTTTGTGTCCGGATTTCAGTTTAATGTATAAAAATAAGCTCGTTTGGCGCATTCTATTCCACGCAAGGCGTCGCGTGCGGCGCCGATTCGGCCGAAGTATTCGTGCGAGGCATTATAGATGTTAAAACTGCGTTCTTTTTTTGTCACGGGTCTTGTTCATTCCACGGGCAGTTAAATCGGGCATGTGTGTGTACAGAACGGTTTAAATGCACGTACTAAGTGACAGGCAATTCTTGCAAAGTTTTTTAGTCGCTTCTGATTGCGTATTACACGTAAATATAATCGTGCCTAAACATGACTGTGACAGTGACACGAGTTGTCAGCTTTTATCCAACGATTTAATGCCGACCTCATGAGGAATCCGGCGAAATAGCCGTTATGCAAATTTTTACCGCGCTTCTTTTGCTCCTGGTTCTCGTGGCTGGTTCAATGCATAAAAGTATGCGTGCACCGTACTATCGCACAAGTGGTCGCGTGTAAGGGACAACAGGTATCACAAGCTCGAGCGGCCATAAGTACATTTGAATACGTTACAACAACGTAAACGTAAGCTGGACAGTTTTCCGCGAAACGTCTCCATCGTACGCGGATTCCGGGCTGCGTTCGGAAAAGTACACGAAGCGTTATGGATATTTATGTAAAATGAGGGACGGAATATTGTTTTCTTTCGTAGACGGAAATCGCGCAGCCGTCGGTCGTGAAATAAAAAATTTCCCAGCCACGTTTCGCGAAGCACACACGGCGTTATAACCCCTGACATTTACGTGCAGGCACGCCCGCGACAGTCATGCGTGCGTGCGTACGTGCGGTCGCGTTACATTACTCGCATACATGCCCCTTACTCGCCGATTTAGTACCACAATCTCGAAAAATCCGGCGAGACAGCAAAAAGCTGGAAGGCGGGAGAGCGGGAATGGGGAAGCGAGGAGAAAAATGGTAGGGCGGTAGGTCACCACGAAACAGCGTGACGAGGAGGAGATGGAGACGGTGGATTAAAACATTTTATACATTTTTTTTCCTTTCTTCCTTCTCGACAGGCTGACCGGCTATTTAAGAGACATTGCTTTGCAAACCATCACCCGAGACAACTTCCGGTCTCTGGATTCTCTATCTCGGCTGTTCTCTTCGTTTCCGTCGTTTTCTTTCTCTATTTGCTTATCCACGACTAGGCTGTTCGCCTCCGGAAAGATTATTTTCTTTCCGATGGACAGGCGAAAGACGTAAGGTGAGTGAGATTGGACAGATGTCGGCTTCGCGAAATGCGGATTTAATAGAAAGGGATTAAAAAACAGATATAGCAGCTGTAAGCGGAACAATAGTGCACGTATGCGTATCGCGAGTTAGGAAGGAATGATTCGAGAAGCGATGAAATGTATTTTATCTGCACGACTCTTTTTAATAGGGGGTTTGAAACCATCCCTAATATCTTATCTCGAACCGAGAAGAGACATTTCTTGCCAACTATTTCGCCGTTTTCTCTGTCGCGTGCTCGTCTACCGGGACGGAGTTATAAGTTCATCTGTACGTTTGCACGTCCCGCTACGATCATTGCCATCGGCTTTGCTCCAATTAGTGTTGCCAGTCCGACTTAATACTTTTCGTGTTGCCGAAGCCGCCGAACGGTTCTTAACCTTCCCCTTAAGCCACAGGAGCGGAGTTCAAAACCTGAACCAGAGGTTTTCAAGCGCGGTGACCCACCGAGGCGGATTAAAAGCTGCTTCCCAGAGCTTCCTGTCTCCTTTCTCTCTTCCTCCTACCCATTCCCGCGGGACCCTCCCCCTTTATTCCCGCTGCTTTTTTGTTCCAACTGGCACGATATCTAACTGTAGGTAAGAGGCTTTCGCCTTTGAAGTCCCCTCACTTTTGCAACTTGTATTTCTTTCATTAACGTACTTCGTTCCCGAGTATTTTCGCGGTACGGCAGGGCAAAGCCGGTGGAAATAACTCCTCTTCGTTCCTCTCTTCAATCCTCTCGCGCTATCCTTCTGCGTCATACGACGGGCAGCATCGTAAAAAATCTTCAAACCGCATTTCCTGGGCCACCTCGTCGGTCCCCATCCCGAAGCCCGTTTCTCCTTTATCATTAATTCTATCTAGAGGTTCGAGCTGCCGTTAATTCCCTTCCTTTTTAATGCGGCGCCCGGACAAAATCCTTCGTGTTTTACAACCCATTTGGCGCCACGCCGATATATATATGTATATATAAAAAGAGAGGCGGAGATATTAGTATATTTCGGCTTCTGTGTGTACGGTGGTACCCACCAAGGATAGAATTGCCGGTAGCTTCAACGAGGAGTGGCGGCGGCGAGGACGGTGGGCTCAGGTGTTTCCACCGGCGTAGCTCGGTATAGCGGGGCAAAGTGGTCGATATGACTGAAACTACCCCTCCCCCGCAAATCCCGCTGATCTCCCTCTGTTGGACTAACAGCATCTCCTTTCCACCTGCGTCATTCTCTCTCTTTTTCTCTTCCGTCCTCGTATCCAGGACTCACCCTCTACAACCGCCCTTCTTCATACACCTCTGGATCGCGCGATAGTGGTGGCATTCGCGGAATTTTGCTTTTATAATATTTAATCACGTTGAATATTGGAGAGCTCCCTCGAAGTGTGCGCCTTGCTGTAAATTATTCGACACACAGGGTTTCTCAATTTAGGATTGCTATCGAAATGCCGCAGCTTCATGTCTTTTTTTTTTTTTAATTTTGCGCGACACATACGAAATAGATTTAGGAACTGAATACTTGTGTCTCTCTCTCTCTCTCTCTCTCTAATACTATAAGTGCTATAAAAAATAAAAATTTTAGATCAAATTGTTTTTTAAAATAACATTTATTGCTTTCAAATATATATTTTTTATATTTATATTTTATTTTTATATCTTATACATTATAAATCTCATAAAAATCCCTAACTTTCATCATAACCTTTTACGATGTTATTAATTTTGTCACGTAATGTCTGTTTTGATGTAAAAGCAATTTTAACAAAATGATACTTAGTGCTTTTTACTCTTTTTCAATTCTTTTAGGCAAACTGGCTTCTTAATTATTAATTATAATACGCTTATAATGAAACTAGAGTTTACACAAAAGTAATGAAATTATTTCTTTTTAAAAGTCTCGATATAGTACAACAGTCGCAAACATTTTGCGTTATATTTGATTACAATTTGTTAACATTTTACAATGAATTTGAATTAAACAAACGATACAATGGATTCAATGCACATAAGAGCAGCCAAATTATAAAATTTAATCTCCAGTTAATATGCGAAGTTTGAAGGTAACAGGCCACAGATTCAATTTTACCTGCTTTTCCATACCGAATTCTTCCGATTCTATTGGGAGCACGGTCGTTTTTTCGACGACCGACCATTCGGAAAAAACCCGAAATACATGGCTGCGCTGTCATGGGAAATTGAAACATGCTGACTAGCAGACCAATTTCGTCCTAATTAAAGGAGTTTTTTCTTGCTCCCGAGAGATTTGCCTATTTCGAATACACGAATATTTCCGTGGAAAAGTGCAGCGTTTGAAAACGAAGCTGTTCTACTGCACGTGCTTTTTCATGTGACAATATGGAAATTTCAATATATGCGCACGCGGTAGTTGTTGAGAGAGCTTCAATGAACTCTGGCGTACTAGTTATACAGAGGAATATCAGAACTCTTTATCATACTATATCTAAAGGTACGAGAAAAGGTTTCGTTAAATTTGTTCAAGTTTTTATTTATGATTAAAACGTTTACCTTTTTTTCCGTCTCGCTGCACCGAGATTTTTCCTTTCATAAGTAATCACGTATATGCATGCTCGTTGTATCCATTCGCTGCGCTCAGTTAATTGTTATCATTAGAAGTTACGATAGCCGCAAACAATTGCGTAGAAGTCCGTTAACTCGAAGAACTGGTATACTAGTAGATCAGGTATACAAATATTTAAGATTACTTGTTGGAAATAATTCAACGACACATTATGCTTATACTTGGTTGCTGAGTTACAAGATTTTTATGATCTCTGATTAATTTATCAAAGCTTTCTTCTATATTTAATTCAGTTTCTAAAACTTTTAGAGTGAATCTCACTCTGAAGAGTGAAATCATACTCTTAAAGATTGAAAATTGAGCCACCCTTTTACAAGGTTCAATTTTCACTCGCTAGAGTGAGATTCCACTTCAAAGAATTTAGAGAGCGCAATAGGATTATTTCGATCTATTTTTCTGAAGAAGGGAATTTAATATTTATAGCCTTTTTTTTATTTTTAAATACATGAAAACTACATATGTATATATGTAATTAGAAAATTAAAATATGTAATTAAAAATATATGACAAATTTTGATACTGCAGAGTAGTTACTGCATCTATAATGAAATATGATAATCATACAGGATATGAAAACACTAAACGCTTAAAGTAGTTGGCTGCGCGATACACTCGGTATGAAAAAAAGCAATTAACCTCATTGATATGCCATTGCTTTCATTATTTTGAATTAACGCGACGGAACGGATTAATTTCGTCATCGATATAATTTTCACAAAAGGGCATCAATGTTTGACACTCGGTTTACACGTGAGGATTATGAGAGTGTAAATTTGTTATATGGTCAGTGCACTTCATTTATTCCATTCTACAAGCTTTATTTGTTGCTGATTATTTTACGCAAAAAATGTCTTTAGAATGCTTATAAAAATTTTCAATGATAAATTTTTATTTGAACACGAGCGTAACGTTAACTAAAGACAGTTTATGTGAAATGTAACAATCGTAGCGTGTAACTTTTATTGTTAGAATTGAAAAAATTCATGATTGGTTTTTGCTATTTTTTAAAACTAATTGCATGATGTACCTATTGCTTTAATTACAAATGATTTAAAAAACCAATTGTGATTTTAATTTTAATTTATATATATTTTATTTAGTAAGCTTTTTTGGAGCAACCGTATGATTACTACCAATGGGAACAATTATTCAGTAATTATAATTTTGAATTTCAGAACAGTATTATTAATAAAATTTTGATATATTTATTTCGTGGGTAATACAATGGATCTTAATTTTAATTCTCACCGGTTTGGGCGCGCTCTGTTTTTACTTATTTTATATGGTAATAAGTGAATAATTAACAACACGCACACATCGCTTATTGATGTTAATATATGAAGTTTTAGTATAGTGGCGATTATATATCGTGGTGAGTGAACACATGCCCATCGCAATCCCGTTTAGGTACGGTAAGCTGAAATCATAACTTTTCTCTCTCTCTCTCTCTCTCTCTCTCTCTCTCGGCTCGGGTATTAATTTAATAATCTCGAATAACTCAATATAAATCTGCGGCCGTCTGCCAGTTAACTTTCGCGACGGAACGGACTACAAGGGTGCTAATTAAGTGATTCAATTACAGCCGCAGGAATTAAGATTCGCCGCGGAAAACTAAAATTCAAAATAAGGCGTCACAGCCGTTACTAGAATATTAATAACCAAAAGTCGCTCTTGAGAATTGATACGCTATTATATTATTTACGCTTTTTATTATTAACATTATTCCAAATGGCACAAAAGCGATAATGAAAATGTATTATCCGCATTGAGCAATACGTTTTCATTATTATTCTCTAAAATCCGAAATGATTATTTTTTAATAGCATTTCACCATTATTTCAGTGACGTGGAATTTGCACAGAATATTTTATTATTGAAAGATAAATATTACCGAAACGTAAAATTTGTTATAATATGTATCCTGAAACACAATTTTTAGTTTTAATTGTATTTTACGAAAAGATCATTCTTGTATGAAATTTATAAATTTTCCAATACATTTATTCAATTAAATCAATATAACCGTAACGGAAGTCGATGTTGGCAATACTGCACGTTAAATTAAAATAAATGTATCATGTCATTTAAAATGTAACTAATATAGGTTGGAACCCTTTTTGCACAGTCCATTAAATTCAATCGGCCGTGATGGCGATAAAAAAATGCTTATTAGTCGCACGTGCGCGATTCCTTTTAAACGATCGGACCTTCTAAAAAGAGACAGGAACTCGTGCAAGCGGATATTACAGTGCCTTATAAATAATGGTCTCAGTTTTCACGCCAAACAATTAATAATTAGCCTTGGCACATGAAAAGATGCGATGGCTGTCAAGCGGACTACTGACAGAGGGTCTGCGAAACACGACACAATGTATTTTTTGCAACGCGTGTCATTTTATGCACGTTTACATATATACAGCTGACGCTGATGCATTCATAAACGATCCATCAATTTTCCGAGTCGAGTCAGAGGATATCGAGGAAACGAGAGTTCTGAGGCGTGGGAAATACATATGGGCCTCGGTGCCCTTTAATGCGGTCAAAAAAATTTTGCGGCTAAGCCATTAAGTTTCCTTGAGGCTCTCTCTGTCGATGATAGATGAGACGGGGAGCGGCGGACAGCCGGTGGATCAATAAATTAAATCAAGGTACGGACTGGACCGGGCTTGAAAATGATATCGATTGAACATGGTGGAGGTAAAACCGACGGTATAGACCGTGGTAAAACCGGATGGCTTGCTTATGACTGATGATTACAGAGTGAAACGCAGAAATTTAATCGAGATTGTAACAAATTGAAAAAATCATGTGGGGCTTATCCGAAAATATATCGCATCCTAATTCAATTTAGACAAGATTTGTGCTGCTATGCCATAGACGGATTCGTGTTAATATTATGTGTAAGTATCGCTTTTCCAAAGCGTGTCCAAACCCGATCTAAATGTTCCACATGACGTCCGACCAAAAAGTCAGCGACAAGATGAAAGGCGTCCCACTTGCGGCTGATGTAAAAAGAGCGAAGAAATAAGACGAATAGAGTTGAGGGTCAAAGCAGACATACAAAGAGGAAGACTCGTAGTTCGTTCACTTTACCGTCCACGATGTTGGATCTCGTCGCGGTGGACAAGTCAGCCGACTTTAATATGCACCCTAGAAATTGAATTCTCTCCCTTTTCTCACCGCGTCCCGATCCCTTCGATCTTTCTCACTTTCTCAGCCTCGTCAAAGCCCGGCTTCGGCCTGAGAACGGAACGCAGGTGCGGTGAGATCCGTAATATGGATTTAAGAACACTCGGTGATATTGACGGATATGAGCGCTCCCGCAGAGGCAAACACCTCCCCTTCGAATGCCGTCGTGTTACCCGACGGGGAATCGTAGCTGGGAATGCACGTTTGTACATACATTTGTGGCGCAGTGAGTCATGCTGCAGTCGCAGTGGGTGTTTTTCTCATTCTGGCTGATCATAAAGTCTTATTCTTGTGGCTTAGCACACGCGTGCATTGAAAACGGCACGGGGTGCGTAATGACGAAGGGTGAGTTTATCCGATGACCGTGTAATCTATTATTGTGTCTGCCACTCCCGATGACGTGTGCAGGAATCCAGAATTGATCCCCTGGAACGTCCTAATGCCAAGTGTCAACGGAAAATATACGTGGAGGGTAGTCGTATTAGAGTGGTTAACCTTCGAGTGTAATTACGATCAGAACTGATGTTCGCTGAGAACTCCGTAATGATAGAAAAAGAATTCACTCTCGGATTTTTTTTTAATTTAACACGTGCTTCGTATATCTTTTGGAAGTACTCTTCGATCTTATCCGATAATATATACAAGATTCGTATATATTTTTTAAATAAATAATTTTTATGATTTTTTTTACACTGAATTTCTCATTCATATTACTCATCAGTTATTTTTCACAGTTATACAAGAACATTCATATGTCATATTTCACTTGCGTTTGCGACTTTCATCATTCAATTCCTTCAGTCGGCGTAAAACATCGCAGCAAGCTGATTTATTTTCCATCCTGTTTCATGGCAAAACCTTACAAAAAGCATTCGCTGGTCTAATCTTCAGATAGATACATAAATAATTTCGCGTTTTCAAGTGCACTTGGTGTGAAGATAAAATATTCATCGCGATGTCATGTACTTCAACGCCAAGTTGAAGTCTGTTGCCGTTAGGAAACGTAAAGTTACGATTGTCTTAGCAAGTGCACGGGAAATAGGGTCAAAGTAATGCAAGGGATTAGGTTGTTCATAATAACAGGCGAGTAAGTTTATCATAACTTGCTCATGTAATCGGCAATAATACCGACGATACTGTCATTCACAGCGTAAATTGGAGTAATATTAATATTTGCTCACATTTTTTCTTCTATAATAATAGTATAAAATACATCGATATATTGCAAATAACCATCAAATAATTTGTAAAGAATGTGTATATGTAGATATATGAAAAAATATATATATATTGTATTTCGTATAAATTATCTAATTTTATGAAGTTAAATAGCGCATATTTCTTGTTTAATTTATGAAATGTTTAAATAATAGCTGTGTGCGATATCGACGTGCATAGTATTTATTTAATTAATAATAAAATTTCTGTATTTAATATTTTAAAACTATAAATTACCATTATTATACGTATATTATTAAAAACTAAATGAGAATATTATTTGGAAATATTAACTTTAAAAAATTAATAAATTAAATGTATGATTTTCTTCGGTATTTTTCTCTTAAAAGTATTAAGGGCTTTTGTGGAACTCCACCTCTGGATTTTCCGACTTCAGTACTTCAATCACAAGCTGAATGACACTTTCAACGGGAATGGTGACGCAAGTTTTGCTCTTTCATGTATACGTTCCTCTTTTTCGACAAGTACAGCACGTATATACATCCTCGAATATCCTGATCCGGAAGGGTAAACTTTGTTCCCCATCGCCGTATGCCGTCTGACCCGTGTCTGATGTTCCGGAGTGCGCTTCACGATTACTACTAGACTACTCTTCTCGAAGTAAGTCCGACGCTTCAGGATTCACATACGTTCTGTCAGATCGCTCATTCATCTCAAAGCCGAATTTCCTCGAGCTTTTTGCTACTTACCGCCGCCAAATCCGCTAAGACTGCGCTTGAAACGAATCCGACATTTCGATAAGAAGCATTTGCGATGAGTTAGAGAGCATTAGATTTTTTCTCAAGCTGCTTTTCGACTGTTATCAGGGTAAGATTTCGAAAGAGTGACTAAGGTAGTGGATAGCGCAATGTGTTAACATTAGAAGAATTAGATTTGGCTCCAAGCACATTTTTTTTGTAAATAACAAAAAATAACAAATAAAAAGAAGCAAAACGTACAGATAATTGTATTTAACGTCTTTTTAACGATAATTATATTTAACAATAATATCATTAATTTATTGAACATTTAAAATCATAAAATTTATAAATAAAATATCAAACAGAAGAGAGCCAAATTGACTCCAATTTGGCTCTCTAGTGTTAAATCCTGACAAATGCACACAAGATCGTATTCTAAGGCTAAACCTTTTTAGAATCATTCATATGAATATGTCACAATAAGGTTGAAATAAATTAAAATATCATAATATACGAACTTTTTTATGTAACAATTAATGTGATTCATGTGTTTTTAATATCCAAAAGCTACTTGAGTCTCCTTGATTATACCATAATTGTAAAATGAGGGAGTGTTGCAACGCGGTGTGGAAGTAATAAAATATGCAAATTAGATAGGTATATTTGATGATCCTGTGTCTTCCGGGATGGAGAAATTTATCGGTGTCGCCCAACCTTTCGCACACTTGTACCAAGTTGGCACACTCGGGCGTGCGGAGATGTACAAGGAGAGTCCAGCGGTATTAATATTGAATTGCGCCTCTGCAGCATTCGGCTCATATTAAATGGAGCATTGTGGGCGTTTCGAGGAATCGATCGTCCACAAAGTGGCAATCACACAGAGAGTGAGACTCGATCACGTGATTTCCCGTGGGTGCCGTCACCAACAAATGACCCAGCTGCTGCAACTACGATGGCGGGTCCACCTTCATGGATCATGCCGTACTTACTTCGACACTACAAAATGCCGTGATAGACCCGCGAATATTATTGATAAGCTGCATCGCGATTTCAAGAATGAATACCATGTCACGAAAAGAAAGAATAAAAATATAAAAAGAACAGTTTTGCTGAAGTATCTAAAAATGGAGCTTCCTGCAGACCTGAAAATAATTTTGTTTGGACTATAAAATAATTATGTAGTACATTCAAATTCGCTAGAACGTTAAAACTTTTTATAGAGAGTAATTGTTATCAATGTCTACGCATTCTATAGATAATTATTTTGATGATCTAGCAAAATTATTTTTAAATCTATATCTAGCTAAATTTTTAGATACCTTAACAAAGCCATTCTTTTCGTAAAGAACTGTAAAATATCTGTAAAATAAGAACGTATAGTTGATATTTACACGCGATCCCAACTGTACTCATTTAAAGGTAGCTATTTTTATTTTTCTTCAACATTGAATCGTCTGATGGTATTGTTGCATGAAAATTCATACAACGCTATTTCGTTTATGCAATTTACTAAAGTTAAACTTAAATATGATAGGAGGAAGTCTTGCGGTGGAGCAGGATAGGAAGAAAATGCGATAATAGGTACTAACTATTAATTAATAATAAAGTCAAAGCATTTTCCGCTAATCAACCATTTGCAAGTTCGCTTCGGGCGAGCTTCTCGCGGAAACTCGATATTTACCAACTTAAGTATCGCATTATAAGCTTCGTGAGCGGTATCGACGGATAGTTCCACGAGCATTAAATCCAAGATACCTTCGCCGTATATTCGCGTTTTCTCCAAAGCGCAGCGCATCCAAAGTGAATTAATGCAACTTCGAGCTTGCGGATAAAGTAGTCAGACTCTGTCACAGCGACGCGGGATTCGTCGCTACGATGCACGCGCGTAACAGATAGATCATATATATTATATAAGCATGTTCGTCGTTTATCTAAGCATTCAGGAAGGTACAGTTCATCTACGGAGATACCACGCTTATTTCTTTTTTCGCGCTTGTCGTTTCTTGGTCACAGTGTAACGCCGAAACGTATTGCATAATGCCGATGTATCGACAGGCAGTCCGGGCCACCGTAGCACACCGGTGAGAGATTTATTTTTCGATGCGCCGGAGCGCAAGACGATTCTCCACAGGAGTATATACACGGACGTGGATATAATTCGTGGTCGACGCGTATTCGCTGTGAACTCGTCCGCGAAAAGGATGCTACAGTCCTTGGAATCTTCAGTGTGCTCCGAGACTCGGTGCAAGAACGGATCTCGCTTTCTTCACGTTCGATATTTTGCATTAAATTTCCGTGAGTGTTGCACGATCCACATGGAAGGATGACGCTTTTCAGTGATCGGTCATCCTTCATTCACAACGAATACGCCGTGCTGTTGATGCGCATGCCACTATATACTCGTCCCCAAAACAAGTTGCGTAACAGAAATCCAGCTGTTCCATATTATTCGTGAGTATAGGATTCTCGTTCATATTTTATCGTACGTATCTCTACAGCAGAACGCATCATATGGATATCGTGTAATTAATTATAATTAATTAATTATATATGGTTAAAGTTTTAGGACTTCTGGTAATTCTGACCAGCAGTTATACAATAAAGTAAAAAGTTGCTAACGTCGTTTTAAGATGTTCGCACTTTATGACGTATTTCACAGAAATGAGATTAAATTTAATGGCGTTCCTTAAAAATACATAGACGCCACACAGACGGCGCGTTATACTGTGAAAGCCGTTGAAAGTTTCGCGGAAGACTCGCAGAAACTTTTAATTTACTTTCGAGAGCCTTGGTTTATGCAGCTCGTTGTCAAGTACATGTGTGCAGCGCATAAACGGAATTGTTTCTCTTTCTCTCTTGGAATCCTCGAGGGAAACTCGATGATGTCGATGACAAGCGACGACGTCGCCAACGAATTCCCCTTCAACAAATCTCTTCCTCTAGTTGGAACTTGTCGTAACTTAAAAAAACCTTTCTATCCGTTTCTCTTTACTTCTTAATCGGGAGATTATGTAATGTTACGGCTGATACAACTTCTAATGATTTATTTTGACAGATTGCATGTCTCCGTTCGCATTACATGAACGTTTCTTGTCCTTGTTATTCAGGTCTTTCGATTCTCTCATAGCACATTTTCTAAATTCTTTGAAGTGGAATCTTATTCTAAAGAGTGAAAATTAAGTCAGCCTTGAAAAAGAGTAGCTTAATTTTTAATCTTTAAGAGTAAGATTTCACTCTTCAGAGTGAGATTCACTTTGAAAGTTTTTAAGAGCGGTACGTCTTATGGACATCCAGTTCCAGGCGGGAACTATGGGTACTATCTGTTATAATCCAGAAATTTATTTATAATATCGTGTAGATTGTCAAATGAGGGCCTCATTATATTCTGCATACATCCATTGTACATTTAAATCCGTAGTCCTAAAAAACATGTCTATCCGTGGATAGACATGTTTTTTAAACATGTAATCCTTGGGACAATTCTATTATTTTGCGACATTAAAACATTTCACAAAATATTATTATTCATTAGCTTCGTTGGTACGAAAATATAATCATGTTTTACACTAAATGCATGCGAAAACCACGTACAAATAATTATAACATGTCTGAGTTTTAGTTATATATGTAGACTACTTGATTAAATTTTACGAGAAACCATACCATTTAGCGGCAGTCTTAGAATGTCAGAAATATTCAAAAATAAATCCCGAAAATTACAAATGGACATCTTTAGGAGTGAAATGTTATGACGATATGTACAGAGTTGCCACAAGTCAGGGAAATCAAGGAAGTCATGGAAAAGTTAGGGATTTAGCAAAATTTTCTGAAAAAATTAAAATGGCTGTAAAGAAGTTTAAAATATGCATACATCACAGCCACGCAATTTTAGTTACGTGCCCTCATGTGCTCTCACGGCTTGCGCTACCACTTGATAACGCATGGTCGGGG
>NW_017257555.1:354095-363541 GCF_001594055.1 Mycetomoellerius zeteki | reverse complement strand
AGCAGCAAAGAGAAAGAGAGGAAGAGGAAAAGAATCGTGTTCATACATAAAAAGAAAAGACAAAAAATACTACTAATTTAACAATTAAATGCAGTGTCAGCAACATTAATAGTAATTTACACTGTTATATTAAATTGCTCTATCAACAAAATATTTAATGATTTTCAAATCAGGATGAAAATACAAAAAAATTTCAAAATATGTATTATTGAAAGTCAAGGAATTTTGGGACAAAAAATTTGTGGCAATCCTGATGTAGAACAATTTTAGGCGCTTTTTTGCTAGGCCTCATGTTTTTTGAAATTGTCATTTTGATAATATCTTAAACATATCCCGTGTTTCCATATATAGTCCCAGGATATTCAGAATGTATTCAATCGATTATCATTTACAAAAGATTCGACTAATTAAAAGAGATCCGGGAAATCTTAGATAAAAAAAAAATAAGTTGATTTACATTTAACACATTACTAAAGTGTATATTTCTCCAGTAAAATGCGAAGACATTTTTATTACAAACATGCAATAACGTTAATAAATGTAATATCTGCTCATATAGAAAAGCATTATTATCGATAATATGTCACGTATTTGATTCTTTTTGTATACGGTAGTCAATTATAAACATCACTAATTACGTTCTTTGCACACAAATCTTTCCTAATTTTGCGCATATTGCACTTTTCCAATTTTCCGTTTTACATTGGAAATCGGAAAGGTAATTTAGAGAAATAGTAATTGCCATTTAAATTTTCAAATAAACGATGATCTTTGTAACTATCCTGGTATTGTTGCTCGAATATTGCGGGCTGCGCTTTCATGCGGTTTTTACGTAACGACGTACTTTTGTATTTACAAACGGGCAACAGCCGTAATCAACTTTCTGCCTTCGGGCGATCGTCGGATGCGTAGAATTCGCGAAACGTTGTATTATCTCGCAAATATGATAAACGACCGGTTCACCGTAGCATGATAATATTTAATTGAATCCCTGCTGTTGCGAGCTGCGCTTTGTTTAAATTTTAACGACCCACGCCGCAAGTGACCACACGTGTCATCCGTAATTAATTTTTTACCTTTTAGCAATTGCAATGCGCGCAATTCGCGAATCGTTGTAGAGAATTTTAAATATTATATATTATCTCGCGTGCGCGAGCGGCTTGTACGCGCGGTGCATTGTAGCGGAATAATGTTTAATTGAATTTTCCACGAAGCTAGTATACGAACTGTCTAAATTTTAACGGCTTATGCCGCAAATAGCCGCACGTGTCATCTGTAGATCATTGTCGACGGAGACAATGATATATAAATGGCGGTAGGGTGCAAAAAGGGTCAATGGAATTCGTTTCATCCTGATCAGGATCGAGATCGCTAAAGTGCCAGCTGCAACGGCCTCGAGTCAGATTTAATCTCGCTTCGTGCATTGACTTGACAATGGCTCATTGTCAAGTGACAATCGCGATCGACGCTCGCGTGCTCTCGAGGCTCAAATCGAATGGTCAAATCGAATTACTCTTTGTACTGTTACGGGGCGATCTGCGCTTAAATGGCGACTAGATACGGGAAACGCTTATATCTCTCGTTATATAATCGCATGCTTGTCGATACTGTCCTAGGCTGAGATTATTACGATGCTATGCCGGAAATGTCAGTAGATGTTATGCAGCTGATGTAATTGCGTTCGCGTAAGCGAGTAATACAACATTACAAGTCATCTAGAATTATATTCAAGAGAAATAACTTTATAATATATATTTGTGAGTGTCTCGTTTTTATGATTAATTATTATAGTTAATAACGGTAACAATATTGTTGAACGTAAAAAATTTCCGATATAATCTGGCGATAATTTCATCGCGTTTTCAGTAAACAAACGTCATTTAATGCGAGCAATGTTTCATTATTGAGTCGTGAGAGATACATATGACCGACGAGGATTGCTTCAGAGACACAAGGGGGGGGTCTATCCTCCGCCATCCTGCGCCACCTGACTTTGCTACCTGCGGTGTACGTCCTGATAGGGGGTTTCTCGAAAGTAAGTTGTAACTCGTAAATCTCAACGTCGACTAACAAATGTCTTCAGCCCGTCGCACGTTAAGCGTTCCGGAGCCGGTTTTTACGAGAATATGCGATACGTAACACCTATGTGAGCGCACATACGAGGAAGCTCGCTTAATTCGCACAGCAACTCTTATTTAAACGATATCAGGCTACAAGATCCCATTAATCACAATTGATTTTTTGATTGAAACGGTATATGGTGTAACCTGGCGGATTTATAATATTATATTATTGTACGTATATACGTAATCGTCTGCATATAACTGTATATCCTCAATAAATATTACAGCAACCGTTGCATACAAATCTGGACTTTCTCCGAGGTAACATTGGAAACACGCTTTCAATTCGGAACGTAATTAATATAACAACCATGTGATTTATCGGGGTGCACCAGCACCCTGGTGTGTCATATATAAATATATTTATATCCATTATATCGACGTATTTTGCGCGCGATGGCGGACGCATCTGTATTCCGGCAGCACCCTGCAAAAATACGATCCTAAAATTGTTAATGGACTTTCCGTGTTTACAGTGCGCGATGCCTGTTTCGGTTATACGTATCCGAGAGGTTGCGACGCGCGGGGCTTTTCCGCGTCGCAGACGCGTGATAGAAATATACGTTTCCTTCGAGATCGATCGCGATCGTCTTTACGGCTCGGCTGACACGTTAGCGGACGGCCAATACGAGAATCATTGCCGCCTGTTTCGCTGTCGGGCAGAAAATATATGACACGCGATATTTTAATCGATACCCTGTATTCCTTTAATGACTCTCGTAATTCATAGCGGTCGGCGGTTTCGCCCTACCTGCGGGCTAGTCTTGCTATCTTCAATTGAATTAAAAAAAAAGTCCGAGCTTGGCCTGCGTTCAACGGTAACGCGGAAGCGCCGTAAAAGGAAGCGCATATAATCGAGTATAAATAACGGTAATTATATACCGCGCAAAAATAATGTTAACGTGCCTCGCGTTTGCCGGAACGAAGCGTTCGTCGGAGTATCAATAATTTTCAATTAATATTTTGCCCGGCACGGCGCGTCTCGTTTGCTTTAACGCATATTTATGTTTTGTTGGAACAGCCGCGACGGCGTAAATGAACGTAAAATAATATCACGTTATTCGTAAAAAAAAAAAAAAACAGCCAGCTTTCGTCTGCTTTCCGGATACCTCGGTATCAGGTATCGGCGAACTTCAGGAATACCCGATATCCGCTGGGGCTAAAAAAATTCCAATATTTTCGCGAAAAATATGGTGAGGAGAAGGAGGAAGAGTTTATGGAAGTTTGGCTTTATACTAGTTTAATCGGAAGAAATAATTATAAAGCTGTACTAATATATGCGAGGGCGCAGTCGTTCGTCCGTGTACAGCGGCCGATACGTTTCCGGATTTTCATTATGCGTATAATTATTTCCGTTATATTCAGTGATATCCGACATCTCTTTTAATTGATATGACCGACCTTTTCGACGCCATCATCTATTTTTCATGTTTTCAGAATACGAGAAAAATTCGTTTGTGAATGTTTAATAACGTAAAATTGCATTGCGTTTACGCTCGTTAAATTTTTGGGAAAAGAGATGTACATTGTAACAAATTGTATGTGTCTTACTGACATTTGATCCTTGTTACGGGGAATAATAATCAAATGTTTTATTAAAATATTATATTTACGCATGTATATCCTCTTTTACCGTTAATTTCATGCAGGAAATGTAGATAATAAGCTTGTTTTTCATCCGTTGTAAAAGCGAGAAACAGAAAATGTAGTTAACGTTATATAATTAATTCGTATTTCTTGTTGATATTTATTTTGTTATAATAGTCGCGCATATTGAAAATTAATCTGCAAGATTCAAGCATCGTCTGCTTGTTATAGTTAGAATAATTAATCCATCCGCATCATGTTTACGTGAATAATTTACGAACCAGTTTACGCGGACGAGGATATTTTTCTTTGCGGGTAACCTTCGAGGACTTAACAGCATTCTTCTCCGTGCCGACAGCGAAAACAAACTTACGCCACGTTTCGCGGCGTTGAAACCGCGCGTTAGACGGACCGGCAACTGAGGAACTCGCGTGGACGCGGATATTTTCGTTATTCATCGCGCCTTGCCGCCAGCCCAACGGTGGCGAGGTCACCGGAACTCATCCCCTGGCTCGCACCGCAACGACGTCCCGTGTTCATACCGCAGCCGGATATATAACCAACCCGACCCTCTGTCCGTCAAGCGTCCGCAACGAAGTCCGCAACGCGGTATTGTCGTAAATAATGAGCAAGCTTCGGTATTTGTTTATTCAGGGGGCACTCAACGCACTGGACCCCTACCACGCGGCTGCACTACCTCTTGACGGCCGATGGCGAACTGCGGTGCAGTAGATGGTTCCCATTATTTACGAGGCTGTAATTAGTCAGGCCACCAGAATCTATCTTTCGCACCCGAATAGGCTTAATAATTCAATCAAGTAACGTACAGGTCAACGGGCGTGACGCGTCCGGAAAGGATACGACGGCGTGTCATCGAGCTCGCCCGGTATAAAAAGTTTAATTTGTTATAGGCTACTTGAAATTTCATGGAAAAATCGATTAGCCGGATAGAGAGCCAAACGTGATCGTATGAAACATTCAGGTTGAAAATCGATAGAGCTGTCCGTCTAGCGCGATGTCGGACTGAGCTTTTTATCGGCTGGATGACTCTGTCAGGTCAAATAATATTGGCTCGCGCCGATGGCGGCCCTTAGATTGCGCATCCTCGTCGGGCGTTTAAAAAATTCACAGGCAGGATGTGAACAAATGGTGAAAAATGCGTCCGGTGTCGATCGTATTCGTATTTTACATTTCAGTGAAGGGTGCATATAACCGATAGCGAATAGCTCGAATATAAATCACTCAGAATTTCATTCTGTTTTGCAACGAACGTTGTTTTGTTTGACGTATCCGGTTGAGTTAAATGATGTCGTTAAGTGAAATGCTCCTGCTTGAAGCTTTCATACTAGCATACAACTGATTTATCCGTTATAATATTTTTTTCTTTTTTATAACGTGTGTTATAATGATAGATATTATGTCACATGTGACAAACAAAATGTATGTTACAGAGAACAATAATTATTTTACGATTAACTCGGTGGTATATATATGGTACCTTGGTGGTTGAATTAGTAAGACGCCCGCATGGAATGAGGAAGAACCAGATTTAAATCCCGGCTGAGATAATATTTTTCGCAATAAATTCTTTACAGTGTTTTAAAGACTCTTATTAGCATCAATAATATTAAATTGCTTGTCAATTTAATTTGTGATATTACGTACTTTAGCTTTAGTTTAGGAAACTGTATTTCAAGACCGACAAATAATTAATTAGCGCGCAGTTTGCTTGAACTGAAAATTATAAAATTTACACAAAAATATTATTAGATGCCAAGACCCGCTTTGACTGGAGATATAGCCTTCTCCGCTGATTAATGATTATTTTGCCTTTCGTAACAGAATTCTAATACTTGATTAAATCCGAGATTATGAAAATATAATGAGAAGACGGCCAAGAAAATAAAACTTGATTGATCTAATGTAATTAATAAAATTTAATCTAATTTTATTAAACTTTATGATAATAACATTCACAGTAATTTGGAACAATTATCGGCAGATCACGACGACGTGCATAAATATTTTAAATATTAGAAACGACTATCAATATTAATAACAATAAATCGTACATTAATTTTTATTCTATTAAAAATAAAATAAATCAGAGATATTTGTATGATTCTCGATACTCGTATTAAATCAGCACACGTGCTGTTTTTATTACATCAAGAAATATCGATGTTTGCCAAATCTTCCACTGAAAATCAAAACCATAGTTTACGGTCAACATAAATCGCGACTAGTATTAATTTGTTTCCTGGTTGAAATTTTACGAAACGCAGGAAAATACATTGCAACCGTGTACACGCAAATAACGATCGCGGCGCGATCGTTCGTCATTGATGGCGTATGCGGCCGGAGAAATCCGCGGAAGATGGAATCACGACGAGGTGCTCGCGACGGACAAGTAGAGAAATTCCACGAAACTTGCGGGGGCGAGTCGTCCGCAGGAGTTTCGGGCCGAAAACTTTTGGTCCTGTCGGGTTCGGTCGTCACGTTACGACGGAACTTTCGACTGCAACCGGTGCGCCGGTAGAATAATCGGTTCCATCTCCGCCAAGAGAGTTGGATGGCTGTGTAATCGTAGATATAGGCCGAGAATGCGAGCGACTCTGTTTTAATGCCACTTGAATTTAGCTCGGCAGGATTATATTGCCAGGTGGACGTTGCCTCTTCTTCTTTAATCGTATTAGCGGCTACAACTTACAACAAACCTAACCGGTCGTTGCTGGCACCGAGGGTTTCCCGGCGTACCGAGTGGTAACTGCTACCATAACCCGGTCTCATAAAACTGTAACTTCATTCACCGACATCCGTCGTACGTCCGTGGAAAATGTTGTCGCTGGAAATTGTGAACGTTAGACGAGATGTCTGGCAAGAGCGAGCCGTTTCGTTTCACCGATTACTCGGATGAGACGAGGAATGTGTCTCCGAGATGTAGTCGTGTTTGCCTGAGTCGTCGCGGATAAATTTTTCAGGCACTGTGCTACAGTTACGGCAAGATCGTTACGAAGGACCACATTTTAACGATGTGACCCACGTGCATTGCTTACATATTTTTCGGATTTCAACAATCCGGAAGTTCTTCAACCATCTTCGCGGGACGTACATAGACCATCGTAGAGAAACATAATTTTACATAATACCGCGCGGCTCACATAATTCTCAGCTATCCTGTTTAAGCGCGGGGCTTTCTTTCTTACGCGAGCAATTTACACCTCGTAGAAACGCAGCGCGCCCCAAACCTAAGCCCACGGCATTATAAATCCTCGTCATAACTTTACATTTGCGGCGATTTCAATCCCCCGGCACGGCTTTAGCGCGGCATGTTAATTCATAATTATTATTAACGATCCGAGGGGACCCCCGTCGCCCCGCCTATCCGGCACTTTTCGATTTTAATCTTACGTGTGCGCGTTTCCGTGCACGCGTCTGCCACGTCATCAAAGGATGAGATACGACGCGGCATCAAGGAGGGCGAAATACGGAAAACGAAAAGCTTATCTCAACCTGTACCTTCGTCTCAATGCAATTGCAATATTTATTAGCTAAATGGGAAAGGGAGAAAGGGTACTCCGGGCGCTAGTTGGAACTCCAAGGGGACTTTCGGAAAGACAAATAGTTACCTAGAGCAGTTAATAACCAAGCAGGCTTCTTCCGACTTTATGGCGCATTCGCTATTTAATTTTCATTTTAACTTCGCTTAGGAATTTATATTCTTCGGCGTAACTTAAGATCTCAAACGCTAAGTATTATCAGCGACGGCGGTTGGCAGAGCATTCAACATCCGAAGCAAATAACTAAATTAATAAATGGCACTGCGATAGCAAACTAAATAAGACGATAGATTCGCTTAAGATTTCAGTTTATTCCTTACAAAATTAGTGACAAATAAAATCATTTTTTTAATTTTTAGAACACACGATAATTTTTTCTAGTCCTTCACAATACACGATGGCTCACTCGTGTTTCGAATTAATTTTCATACTGAGAGAAAAGTGTTTGGTATTTGTGACTATAATCGCATGGTAAAATAATTAGGAGCTCCATTTTTATAGTTATTACTGCTATAATATTAGTAATAATAACCATATATGTATAGTTATCTCAAACATGAAAAAGTACCATAAATTATGATAGTTTTAAATATCAAAATATAAATGGTAAATAAAATAAACATTTTTATTCAGTAAATGTAATTATAATGAATATATAATACATAACTATTTTCTTAAATTCACTTATTATTTATATGTGGTAATAATAATAAAAAAATATATTAAGAAAGAAACTAAAGATTTTTAAGTAGTGTGTGTAACTATTATTAATAGCACAATTAATTGTATTTGCATGGTTAAAATAACTATAAATATATAATAATTCCAAAAAATTACTGTAAATTATAATTAAATTATAGTAATTATAACCATTTTTTCTTTTGGTACATCACTTTAACAAATATACAAAAATTGTTAAATGATTCTTACATATGTTTTTAACATCTTTAGAAAGTGCGTATTTAAAAAAATTGTATTTAAAAATATTATATGACTAATTACTTGATGAGCTCCTAGTTTTTTGAAAAAAAGAAACATGCAGAATACAAATAATCAAATTGTTTGTATTAAGGATTAACATTATAACGAAATATAATATTTAACAAGATAAAAATTTTTATTATAGAGATCACATTGCCATCCAGTTTAAATGTAACGTTCAGTGAAGTTACTAGATAAGCTCCAGTGCTCGCGTGTTTTCAATACTGATACGTACGTAGAGCGTCATATCTCAGTGGCCTTCAGGGTATTCCTTGATACTTTGATTGCCCTGCGTCTGTGTGATTTCATTTGCGTGTCCGCTGGCACATGGAAAATGGAGAGGTTCAACATAGTTCCACAGCCCAGACAAGTTAATAATCTTTCTCTTTCCACGTCACTCGCAGAAGTTCCTCGTGTGTTGTTAGCGGAAAGTTCTAACGTTATCTCATTAAAATTATGATCCCATCAAAATGCTACGTAAAATGAAATTTACAATTCGCGACATTTGGACCTGTTCTCCATTTATCCATTCTTATCTTATTAATCAAATATTTTAATCATTATATCGATAAATTTTTATTATCATTTTTATTATCATGTGAGATTCTTTTTGTTGTATCTAATATCACATAAAATTCTTCCGCTGAACTATTTTCCTGTCTTTGTAATCCTGCGTTTCTTAATTAAGTTTACTACGAAACAGAAATTCGCGAGAAAATTATTAAACGTTGCAATGGAAACTAACGGCTAATGCTTTTGCTCGTACGCGTCGTGCACGTGCCGAGAGCAATGGCAGTTTGCAGCTCGGCACGTGCCGGAAGTGCGCTGATCAACTCCGCTTAATGTTGCGCCCGGGAAAGCTGCCGGGTGAAGGAAAAGGGATAACATCTCGGCAGGCGAATATGGTGGCATCACGCAGCGTGATATTTTGATGCAGCGAGCGGAGACGAAACGAGATTACTCGTGGTTCAACGATTAAACCGCTGAGGCTGAATGCTCAATCTCGCGGAGTGTCGCTCGTGAGAGATCGTAAACGTGTCATGTAGAATGTAATGGACCGCTCGTTTTCCAGACCCAGAGTCGGGTATAGAAAACGTGCTGCGCTTATCCGGTGTCACCTGCTTCAGTAAAGCTAACGTCAGTTAACTTTAACTGCGGCTTAACTTACTCCTTACCTCTTTCTAATTCGAAGCTT
>NW_017257555.1:346051-354039 GCF_001594055.1 Mycetomoellerius zeteki | reverse complement strand
AGCGGTTCATTTAATCTCGATTACGGAAATAAATTTTACGTTTTAGCGTCACAAGTCATCGATCACGTAGGTATACGACCGTGATAGGACCGACAAACCTTGATTTTATCTTTAAATGAATGAGATACTTGCTAAAATAAAATTATTCCGCGATAACTCGCCTCGTTAAACCAACTTTGTTCATGCACCTGTGATCGCGATAGCTGAGCTGAAGTCGAGCATTTAGGTCATGGTCGTGTCAATCAACTGTCTGGGTTTATTACAGACTAAAGGCATAATGAAGGAAAAAGCTGTGAAAAGTGAAGAGATTATAGGCGCCGATATATAAAGCTATTGAATACCGATACGAGGATGATAACAGTTTCCAAAGAATAAAAGTCCTTTTTTTATACAATTCGGTTCACTTCAACTTATTACATCGTGTACACCAGAGAGCTGTTCTTCGATAGAAAACAGGTTTTGTTATAAAAATATGAGAATAAATTTTACAATAAGACTGTCATAAAAATAATTTTTTATTTCTTATGAAAAATATAATTAGATAATTTATCACTTTTTTGTGTAAAATTCTTTATTAATGATAGCGAGTATTAGCTATACAACATTATTTATTAAGAATTTTAATCAAAGAAAGATTTTAAACTGACTTTTTTCACGATTTTCGTTCCGTTTGCGAATAGATGCGTCAGTCTTGACTTTTCATCAAGCGTCTAGCGAAAACTCGACCCGAGAAGTGATTCCTTGGACTTCGTCATGCTGCAAAAAACTCGGTCTTTTCCGTGTCGCAGGACTCTCGCCAAAATGAGATTACCTTTGGACCGTTGGTTAGAACGCGGATGCTCTCGAGCGGTCCATCAGAGTCGCTCATGAAAGACAAGCAGGCAGTTCGTGAAGTGGCACGTTAGTCACGGCGGCCATAGCTCTTCCGCGTCACCCTTCTGACTCCCCCTCCCACAGTCGACGTTTTCTCTCATTTTCCTTCCCCGTTGGACAGCACAATGCCTCGCGGGGGATATCCCGTGTTTATAAAATAAATCCCCTCATTGTTGCGCAGCAAAGCATGCTCGAAAGAGAAAGACAGTTAAAGAGAGGAAAGGAAAGGGAGAGAGTTGCCCGGCTAGGTTGTAGCTCGATGCATAGCGTTTCGACTGACAGGACAGAGAAAGAAGAAAATAAGGGATGAGAGCGTGAGAGGGAGGTTACAGCGGGGAGACGGAACTTTTGTGAGGACGTCAGCTGCCACGGCGCCGGACGAGGCGCGTAACGTCGAGAAAGGGCGGATTAGAATATTTCTGGGGCCTCGGCTAAATGTTATCTTCTACGACACGGAGGGCTGCCTTTGCCCCTACGACTGGGCAACGTGTTCTGGAATCACGAAGGAGAACACCCCCGTTGTACCGGTATGGTTAATCTGGTGCTCTTATAACCTTGATCGGGT
Source organism: Mycetomoellerius zeteki (assembly GCF_001594055.1). Lineage (NCBI taxonomy): Eukaryota > Metazoa > Arthropoda > Insecta > Hymenoptera > Formicidae > Mycetomoellerius > Mycetomoellerius zeteki. The sequence goes on along the minus strand of NW_017257555.1, from coordinate 352,601 downwards.
GATTTCATTTACGAACCGTGAACTCGACAAGGAATACAGATTCCTGCGCGAGCATGATTTATCTGTGCGCTCTAGAAGTTACTGGGGCGCAATTTGCATATAGATCGTAATATTGACCAAGTTTCCGCGATGCTTATTCTATTATTTGGATTAGCGTGGTTACTTTGTGTTTCAGGATACTATTTATATGCACAGACATCATAAGCGTCATTAAATTTTACAAGTTTTGATTACGTTTTGAATAATAAAATCGTTGCGTTAGAATTTCTTAACAGAGGTTTCTTAAGTCGACGGTATAAGTCAGATATTTGCATCAAAATGGATTACGTAGACATTTACTGGCGCAGAAACCAATTTCTTAAAGTTATTTCTGCTAAAGAGGAAGAGTTACGAAACATTTACAGAAAAAAAATCAAATTAATCGGTTTGCAGGGAATGAATACAACCGATTGAAATCGTTGATTTAATTAACACAGCTTTTTAGTGAGTTGAACCCTCTTTAGGAATTCAGAGGAGCAAAGTTTTGGGTAAGTCTCTTCGAAGCTTTTAGCAGGATGAAGGTAAACGTGAAAGTCGCCAAGAGGTCGTGGTACGTGCCGTAGCTCCCTGAGCTCATCAGTAACGATAGCACACTGCCATAACTGTTCCCATAATGGAATTCGTTAATACAAGATGTTGTTCGAGACACCTCGTTTCTGTAATCTTATACGCGATCCCGCTCTGTGTTCGATACTAGACGATTAAAAGCAAAACAAGAAGGATACGAGGAGATATACAATTTCCTCTTGAAGCTCTCGCGAGATTCTGCGAGCAAATACTATAAACAAGCGCTATCAACGACGAAACATTTTCTTTTGTTGAGAAATAGAATATTTTTGCAGGTATTAATTTTTGTAATATAGATTTATATGGTAAAAATATATACATGTATGGAAAAGTGAACTTTTTTCGAGAAGATAGTCGCGTGAGTGAGTTCGCATGCCACGCGAGTTGTTTAGTAGCTGTGTAATTTCCACCGCCGCTCACGCAAAATCGTTGACACGCACCTCTTTTTTATTAAAGTTAGTTTTGCGCCGCTTTAGATTGAGATTACTTCGCGGTGCATGCGAAGAAAGAATTTCAATAAACGTGCACGATTTCGCGCCGGCGCGGCGCGTCTACAAAGTCCTCTGTGTTTGTGCCATGGTATAATAGACGAAAGGCGTAATACAGTAGTTTATGATTTTGCGTTTGGTGTCCGATGCAGATGTCAACGCGCATTATGTCGGCACGCGTTTACTGCCAATCACGAATGGCAGGTTATCGCTATGGTTGATACACATAATGCCGAGGCTTAGAGATCGTGCGGTGCACACGCCCGTGCGATTCGCATCAACTGCGGATGGGTGCATGGCGAAACCCATGCGACGTTCAGAACTGCTGGCCATAGCGCGCGAGTGGTCGGCCGGAGATTACCGTGGCATAATTACCCCCACACTGTGTACCTGCGACCTCTGTTTAATCTGCAATTAATGTTTCAAATTGCCATAAACCCGCGCCAGTAACGGATGCCACTTATCAATGATGATAACCGAATGCATTATATCAGCAATACAACGCGGACTTTCATCATAGCATGCAAGTACGCAGAAACGATTGTATCACTCATTATCGTGTGCTCATATAATTTTGCTGGACAGTCTATTATTATTCTTCGCTTATTTGCGTTTCTCATGAATATGAGAACGTCAAATAATGAAAATGATAATTGAACGGAAGACATAATGGATCGCCGAGGACGGCGATTTACATTCCGCAAGTAGTATAAACCGTTTATAATTCACTTTTAAATCGATGTGTAAGGTATTTATTAATGTAATCTGCAAATCTCCTCACCCACATAATTCAATTCCCAGTTGATCCCAGAATTCTGTTAGATACAATGCAATATTCCAATGTTGTGTATACATGTTTACACCAACACTTGCAACGAACCCCATAAAAATTTTTCTACGACGGTACGCTATGCGTGTCTCGAAAGGAATCCAAATGGTGTACATATTTTCTCGGTTTAGAGAGATAGCGATGGGGGTTGGGACTCAATTCGTGGTTATTATTCGTTTACACGGAACTGGCAGGGTCGGAGATATCCGAAATGGGCTCCCCTTTGCTACTCACAGCCGCGTGCGACATTGGGCTCAGTATGTTATTTCAGCGAACTATCTACTTAGATACTTTTATATTCAATACATCCGCGAACGGTGGATGGTAGGGGCGCCTAGAGTAATCCCATAGGACACACAGGAGACCCATCTTGGGAGTGGAGAAGCCCGACATAATGTCGGCTTCTATCGAAGGGTTACTACCGTCTCTAAGGGATGCAAAATGTATCGTGCCTATTTTCCAGACGAGCCTAACAGTGTGGTATTCACGCTAATGTAACAAATATATAATAAATTTTCTCAGTGAAGCATATCACGTAAAAAAGAAATGTAAGATCTATTAGTATTTGTTAAATATAGATTAATGAAAATAATCATAGGAAAAAAGAACTTGATAAAAATATTAAAATCTTTTTCAGTCTCTTATTTTAGATTTTTTATTTTACAATTTAAAAGAATAATTTGTATAAGATATACTTTATATGATATTTTACACGTTGTGTTAGACAATATTTTACTAATAAATAAAATATCGATAAAATGTTTCGACTAATTATATTATATATGTATAGTAATAGGAGAAATAAAAAAAGAAGTTTACACTGTTTTAGACTATATATCATTCTAATATTAATAGTACGTATTTACAAATGCTTTTATGTATACTGTACATTCATGGATGGTGCTTGTAAGGGATGTCTGTTGATCCCTCAGGACACATGAGAGAGCCATCTCAGAAGCGAAAGAACTCGCCATAACATTGAGCTCTACCGAAGGGTTACTGCCAGTAAGAGAGTTGAAATGTATTACCCTTATTTTTTCTTTTTTTCAGACAACCACGACAACATGGTCGACGTTGATCCCCGTTGATGCATCCGTCGTCATATAGGCACACGAAGATGGAGCTGAGCAGATTGATAAGTAATACATTTAGTGTAATATCAAAATAATTTTTTTTTTCGGCGCAGCAGCAGGAACGTTTAAGTATACGGGCTAAAATTATGATTTACGTTTATTAAAGTTCTCTATGCGATTTTATTATCGATGTTGATCATAAATGCGAATAATGATCCGTAAAAAAAGAGACTAGCCAGTCTATTCGGCAATAAAGAATTAATAGATAAATTTTTATATATGTCATCTCGATTTTTATGTACTATTCTTTTACAAAATTTTATTACTATCTTATTGGATTATTGATTGCTTTCTTGCTGTGTTGCGTTATTAACATTTCTGTAATTATAAGACATACAATGTCTATTTCTGTACATAGAGAACGCTATAAAATACTAATATGATAAAATTATGCATCAACTCTAATTGCTACAAGAGTTTCATGACCATGATAAATGTATCATATATGTACAAATATTGCTATGCGAAAGCTGCGCGTGTTTCGGTCACTACTGGTTCCATCACCAGTCAGTGATTGATGCCATAGGAAATCCAGTTTTACTAACTTAATTAATCATCTTCGCGCGATCCTCCAGTCGTTGAATATTAACTATATCTTGATAATTTATTCATTGACGTTCGTCTTACACTTTAACTCTCTTGGGTTCTAGGATTCGTATTTATTTTCGTCAGGCGCTATTCTTATTCATATTTGTTGAAAGAGTGACATTTTAATGGGTTTCAATAATTTAATATCGGAAAAATATTAGATTTTCCACTCATGTCTTTGTCGATTGCATTACGTCTCGTCTGATAATATCAACAACATTACGTTTTTCTCACGAATATCTTGATGCTCGTTTATAGGAAATATTTTTAAAATAAATATTTCTGTAAAAATGTATTTTAATTTATACCCCACGTAGAAAGCTTATTAATTTTCAATATTACACTGAAAGTTATAAATTCGTTATCCTAAAATAAGAAAAATGTGCAATGCGCACATACATATTTTGAATAAAATTTTTATTCTAATTTATTAGTTCCATTAAAAATCTTTCACAAATTTTATAATGAACCATATAAATATCGCATGTAAATACTTACGTAGGAAGCTTTTAATTTATTAATATTATATATTGAAAGTATATAAATACTCTCTATTTCGAAACAAGAAAATTGCATAATACGCACAGACATTTCGAATAAAATATTTTTACTAATTCCACGCTAAAAATATTTCTCAAATTTTAATGGATCATGTAAATACCGCAAAAATGATTAATCTCATTCGGTTTTTGTGATTGCTCTCGAATCCTTTCCTTGTGTAAAAATATATTTCAATTTATAATATATCTACATACAAAACTTATTGATTCTCAATATTATACTGAAAGTTATAGATACTTTATTCCGGAACACAAGAAAAATGCGTGATATATATTTTGAGAGTAAAATATTTTTTTCATTAATTCCTTATTTAAAGTAAAAATTCTTCTTAAACTTTAATAGACCATGAAAATATCGCAAAAATGATCAATCTCGCTCGGCTTCCTTTACGATTGTTCTTGAACCCTTTCCTTACAGTCTTTTGCAAATCCGCAAGAATTTCTGTCCACACACAGCCTGTGGCATTCCTCATTGACTCCACAATGAGGGGAAGCTTCCGAGCTACAAATATATTACTTCCGGCAAAAAAGGGGCTTGAATGTGCCTCGCGCCCTTGCAGTCGACAAACGCAGGTCGGTCTGGAAGCTCGTTAAGTAATTGTTAAGTGACCAAAGCTTGGAAGGTCACTGACGTAATGCGAGAATCGTGTATGTACCCCGATACGCGACGCGACAAGGGTAGTTGGGAGGGACTGGGACGAGGGAGAGTAAAAGATGGAGGGAGAAAGAGGTATAGTGGAGGACGTCTACTTCATGGACGAAGGGTGAGACGTGGGTACAATATACATACATGATGGTGCCAACATTGCGGCTCCTTCATTCGGACGGACATATTGTACGCGTATTAATGCGTTAGCACGAGGAAGGGGTGCTGACGTAAGGGTTGAAAGTTTCATCCCCTCTCTTTTCTCGGTGAAGAGAAAGGTTGGAGACGTGCGAGAGGGTTTGTCGGAGGCATCGTACATCGGTGCCAAATGGTAACACTATAGCCGAGTGCCGGCAAATTAGATTATGCGCAAGCTCACCCTCGCGACCCCCTATCGTCGACACCAACCCTCAGAACGTGAAGGAAAACATCGAGGATGTCCCGCGTAGATTCTACCGCCGCCCTTGTTTTCTGTATAACGTTAAACGTTAAGAAAAATGTGTGAAGAAAATTGTGGTAGGAGATACAATAGATTTAAAGTTTCTTCTTTACGCTGTAGGCAGTGATTTACAACCGTGATTAAGAAATTTTTTTGCGAAGTGGTTTCCTGTGATACGCGTATCAATTGTGATCAGTTTAGTCTGTAATTATACAATATGTTAAAAAAACTCGTATTACACTAGAAAAAATGTGTTGTTCTACGAATCGAAATTTTGATGTAACAACAAAAATTTGATTAAAGAATGCATTTAAATGCGAACTAAATTGTTTAATGGGTATAAACAAATATTTTATAAAAGTTATTTATAAAAATATTTAATATCGAAAGCAGAAAAATGTATAGATGCAGAAGCAACTAAATTTTGTTATGTAAACAAAATATTTGATTGCTGTTAAAAAATACCTCAACTGAACAGTTTTACTGAAAGCACTAAATTTTTTTCTAGTGTAGTTAAATCTTTCTCCGTAAGTTTTTTTAGAAATTTTTTATCGTTACCAATAAACTGAAATAAATCCGAAATAAATCTATTTTTTATATATAAATTTAAATAGGCTATTTTTCAATCAGATTTAACAAGCTGTGAAATATATTCACGTTGGAATCTTTAGTAATTAAAGAATAGATAATTAAAAACTACACTGCAAAGAATCCATGTAATTTTACGTGGAAATTACATGTATATGACTGGAAAATTATCTAAATTACATAAATATGCTTGGAAGTTTACTGGAAATTGTAAATTTCCAATTATATTTAGACAAGTTTCCAGTCATGAACATGTAATTTCCATATAAAATTACATGCATGTTTTTCAGTGTATCACATTTTGAAATTTCTATTTCTTAACAGTTTTTACATAACAGTGAATGGACATAAAAAATAGTTCAGAGGAAAAAACATACGTATCCACTTCTCTCGTGAAGTTTTCAACATTTCATTAACTTAAACATGTTCTAAAACGGATTCTATGCCTTAGTATTTTACAGTAACCGCCGGAAATTCAGTTTCAATGTGAAATCACTGGCCTGTCGTGATCGTGCGAAAAACATTCGCACGAGAGTGCATCGATCGAGGCCGTTGGCTATGGTCTGTATCGACGTGCACAACCGATGCAAACGATAGAATAATACGTTGCGGTCGAACGGGCGTACCCGTAAGAACAGCAGCGTCATTCCGACGTAATTATCGGCGATTACAC
>NW_017257555.1:335994-346019 GCF_001594055.1 Mycetomoellerius zeteki | reverse complement strand
GGATCCGATCCGATCCGATCGAGCCACCCTGCGCGTTTCCCTGCGAGAAGTATCCCGCTAAAATTCACCGGGCGTTTTACGTGTCTACCGCTCGTAGAAATAATTTATCGTCAACGATTCGTCACTCAACGGAGAATGACGTCTTCATCGCGAAGTGCGCGCCGAGAGAACCACGTCGACGCGACGGCGAAAGTTGGCCCTCCGCTGACGGAAAAGCTTTTTATTTCGAAGAGCACGCGTGAGGAAACGGCCGTACTGCCAGACCGGTCGGATGCATTATGCAGCGGCTGTTTGAAGTCCGCCCTTCCCGTCCTTTCTCCCGCCGTTTAGCTTTACTTTTTCTCCTTTTCCTTCTCTCTTGCGGTCCGTCTCTCTTTTCGCTTTTATTCGCTCTCTTTCGGCGTGAAGCGGCGAACGCGGCGCGTCGTCCGCGACTACATCGCTAACGAAATACTACTCGCGCGTCGTGAGAATCTCGAGAGACGGATATTTCGTGATACAAAGGGAATGTTTCACGGCGAAGTGGATTGATTATTCGGTTTCGCGGAGCCGGTAGAGAAGAGAGGAGCGACGATTGTTAGCTCGCGCATGGAGACGCGAACAATGCTCGGCCGCTCATTTGTGCTTCTGCCTCGATGAAAGGATGGAAATCGCATTACTTTAATCATCGCTGAGATAATAAAAAAATCGTGGCTACTGTTTTACTACGCTCCTCGCTTTCTGCCACTGTGGCCTTTCTTCTTTCTGTTTTCTTTGCAGCGCGTTTCATCCACATTTGCCCTCGCGCGATTATAATCGTCGTTGTGTAAGTGTACGCACGTATTTCAATGCTGTAGCTCGAAAAACCATGAAAACCTTGAAATCAGAATCCCATAAATTTGAAGAAAGATGTATAGATCGATAATATTCGACGTAATTCGGTTGTTACGATATTATATGAGAAAACGTGTTATATGCATTATTAAAATTTTCATGTTTTATAGCGTCAAGATATTGATCGCGTATAAGATTTCAGTGAAATAAAGTTGTTCGTGCACGATATTTTCATAAATATAAGCGTCGGAGTGTTAGTCGAATGTTGAAGTTTTTTACTTAATCAGTATGTTGCGTGTCTGTCATTCTTCATCTGCGTCGCCCGATGTCACGTGAAAAATGACAAATTAAAAGCAAAATGGAATTAATTCGACGTCCGGTAAAAATTATGACACACGACTAGGCGATAGGGTCCAGTTTTCTGTCACGATATCCTTTCTTACTATTTAAATCTGCGATTCATAATAAAACTTTTTTGCTCTACTTTTTGTTAAGAGAGCTACATATATTTTGGGATCTGCTGTGTTAATAACTTTTCTTTCAACGACAGATAGTATATTTTTCTATTACTTTTATGACTGTTATTCAAAGTCAAATTATACCTAATTTGAGCTATTTTTAATCATTTCTATAGGTCGCTACTACTTCTATATATCATTAATTTGACTAAAACAATGAAACTGTATGATGGATAGTGTATTTTTCTATTGTTATTTATGACTACGATAAATGGATATTACTAGATATCAAAAAGGAATTATATTAACGCATGTAATGTTGAATTATCATGATCAGATCGCATGTTATCATAACGCATGATAACATAACTGAAAAATAGGCACGTGAATAGGCGAGTTGGCGTGTCCGACTTCCTTCGAGTGACACGAGGCAGAATTAAATTCTTTCCATGAAGGGAATTGTGCGAATGGAATCCAAAAATGTTGCAACACTCATCCAGCCATAAGGCGACGACGGTATCATTAATCACTTGCCGAAGGAAGGTACGGTGAAAGGTCGTGTACACGCGTGAGATTACGAAACGCGATCCGGGGACCCCGTGTTGAGAAAGAATCACACGAGATAGCCACCAACACGCGGACAAAGTAGACATGTGATGTAGATCCGTGACACGACGATAATTTATCCGTGCCTGTACGAGGAAGGAGTATCGCACGAACTTCCTATAACTCACGAAATACGAAAATGTTTCGCATCGAGAGAGATAATGCCGACAATCGCGTATACGTGGTATTTCATCGTCTCGCACGATTTTCTCTTAACTGCATATGTGCGTGCGATTTGCGCGTGTAAAAATCGTACAAAATCGTCGTAGTTGGTACAACGTGTTCTTGAAAGAATTGGCTGTCATTTTTACGTTATCATCACAGAGATTAGGAGCGCAATGGTTGTAAAATACATAATTCGCGAGATGGTACGAGCGATAAAAGGGAGGATTCGTCGCGCGTTTATGGCAAGGAAATGCGTTGATCACAAGCACACTTTTCTTTCGGTACGGCTCGCGAGCATGACGACATTGTGCTGGGCGGCCGCGTTTTACGATGCATACGCCGTAATTACAGCGATAATTTAAGTGAGACAGAAGGGGCGTAGGAATTCTCCCGGGAATCGTAATACCTGACATTACTTTGGGACTAAAAGGGACAAGGGTTTCCCGGTCTCTATTCTAGGCCTCGGTATGAAATGTTTAGCATATTAACCAACGACCCTGAAAATATTTGTTTGTTACTACTGCGAGGTTAAAGCCGTGATTACGTTCCCTCGAAGGAGGCGTCACGCAAGAGATTTGCCGCGAAACGCGGCAGTGAAAATTCAAGGTCCTTTTGATAATTACATTGTTAGATATCAAAGGAAAGAGCAACGGCAACCCAATTACTTGAAAAATAATATTTTATTATTTTTAACTTCCATGTGTGCTGAAATGTAAATCAATCCATGGGCGATGTTCCTGTGATTAAATTATTGTCCATATTAATGTATACATTTAGTAAATAGTAAACTAAATTTGAGTCTCAAATTTAATAGATACATTTTTTTAATTAAATTGTTTAACTTTATTATTTTAGTCAAATTAATAATATATTGGACAGGAATAGCGAATATAATTTAACATTATGAATTTAACGCTGTGTATTTAATAAATTATGATCCGTCAGTAAGCACATACATGTATATGATTATTTAAATAATTGTGTTTGATATTTTAAAAGCAAAACTTTTACGAAGTAAATAATTAAATTAGCATTAAAGCTATGAAGGTAAATTAGTTTGACACAGTCCCCTTTCCCGGAAAATATCTTCTCTCCCTGAACAAAGTGCGGCGTTAATCAAGCGGACGCTTGTAAGTGGTAACGCGTGACTCTTTAATGCGATGATCGGGCAATATCGCTTAAGCTGCTATACCATGGTCGTAATTAATGGGCGCGAACGAAGGGACAATTTCGAAATGGCTCTCGGCAACCGTGCGCAATTGCAATTGCATCGAGCGGAAAGCCATGGTTCGATTAATACCTGAAAAATACTAGTTATTTGTGACAGTGCAGATCCGAAAATTAACAAGGAGAAGATGCATGATAAATATTGCGATAGAATATTGAAGTATAATCAAGCGCTCTTGTTTGCATCACAAATATTTGAAGAAAAATGAAGATATTAACTATTATGCAAATTTGCAAAAAAGCGGACGATATCGTTAGCAATGCGATTGAATTTATTCAGCTTTATCGTCTCAACGATAGTTTATGATTTTGGACAGATGAGCGCTTTAAATATCATGTATATGCACGTTTTCTGTTCGAGTGACTATATTATTATTATATCACGCGCGCGTGTACCATTATTTTACAAGTACAAATGTGCGTCAGGGATCGCGAATGAAAGATACAGAACGAAAGAGAAATGATGATGACGATCAAGTGTGCGTGGTTGGGGGTGGAAAACGAGGCGGGGGTGAAAGAGTCGCGTGTCTCGCGTGTCACCATTCGATTTGGCACCGCAGTAGTGTCGGCCGGCAGCTGGGTTTTGTCCATTTGTAATTCCCTGTATGGAGTACGCGACGTATGCACGTGGCTATATTGCATCGGACACGGGAATGCAACACGCACCATTTCGAATTACATGATTGTGGATGGGAAAAGAAGCGCGGGGCGGGAGAGTCGCCAGAGTTGTCGAAATGTTGACGTGTTTTGTACCTTCTCCTCTCCCTCCCCCCCGACGCTCTCTTTGCAGGGGCGCGTTGAAAATTCAAGCATCTCGTCCCGCGGTTATTCGCTGGCGGATGATATTCCGAGGTCGCGGAGAATGGAATTTTCATCTAACATAACGCCTCATAAACCTACTGGCTCTATTTTCCACCTTTTCATGCACGGAACCACGATCGTAACCCCGACAAGAAACGTTTATTTATTATATGAAAAGGATGTCTCAAAAGTAACCGCACATTTTCTAAGTCACAGATATTACGCTACCAAATTTTATAGTTACGAGCAATTGAATATTAACCTTTTGTGATCATTGGGGTCAATATGATTCCAAAATAATTTTAAGGGTCTATATCTCTAATTAGCGTATCTCTGATTAGTAAAATAATCAATCTTTTTTATAATAATTTCACACTTGTTTTTTTCAAAAATTGCTTCTTTCATTTCTCAAAATAAATAGCTTTTTTCAGAATGCGAACTGTTGCACTATTTTTATAATTTTTTAGAAAGTGTCATATGTGTAGAGTAAAGCCATAAATTTTTATCAAAAATATTAAAAATTAAAAAAGTTATGAATTTTTGGATAAAAAAAGCTCATACTTTATTTTCGCGATTTTTTTAAATATGTTAAAATTAAAATTTTTATAAAACTGCTGTATTTTTATGTTCTACAATGTTTAAAATATGTTCAGTAACTATTTTACTTTAAAGAACGAAAATTATGGATATATAGCAATCGGTTAAATGCATTCTGGGATCATTTTGACCTCGGTGTGTCCATTACAGACCTTTCAAGATGTGTGAACCACGAAAGGTTTTAATAATTTACACTAAATATTTAAGATTGATAGAAAAGTTGCTTTCTTTAATTTTAAATAAAATTAATCTAACAGATAATTATAAACGAATAATAATTTTTACTAAAGGAAAAAGTCGACTTCAAACTCGTTGAAGAATCTGTAATTAAGAGAAAGGGCTTTGATACTCTTTAGGCGTTAAATACCCTAATTTCCGACGTTAAGTATAATCAATAATTAAATTTCTATCTTAATTAACAATCTTTTGGGATGATACTGCACGCAAAGATTGCCCATCACTCGAGGAACGATAAATCGACAAGAAAAATTGCGTCAACATACTTTTGTGTAATTAAGTGCGTCGGCCGTAGCGAGGGAAGGAATTTTTCAAGATATTCTCCAAGTAATCGCATTGGTGTGGGGTATAATAATTATCGCTCCTTAATTGAGCCGCCAGGAGCGGATTCTTGCCCAGACCGGGGTCCAGATACATTCGCGGCGCCTCTCACACTGAAGTAAATGGTTCATTTGTGTTTGTTCGTGCTTGTCTGCTTGTTTTGGATCTGGCTTTAACGTTCACATATATCGATGTCGTTGTTAATCTTCTCATGTTAGAATCCATGAGACGCGAGTATTGCACCAATGTCGCAATACGTTCAATACCCACCTTCGTGGCGGATACACAATCTCGGCCTTTATACAATATTTATCTCCAATGACGGGACGCACATATACCAACACTCCGCTACTTCCTCAATGGGCGAGGGATAGACGGTCGTGAGGAAGGCGAAACACGAAGAGTAGATCCTACGGGACTTTCATTCGGACGGAGAAGAGCGCTGGCTCGGCACCGAGGCGACAAAGTAATACTCGGTGCCTTTGCCTTTGTGAATTCTTTACGATCAAATGAAAGTGTATCATGCAAGGAAATACGAAATATTGCTCGACAAAATGCTTTCAATGCGATTAGAAAGAAGTGCCGTAATATTTAGGAAAGATATTCCAAAATTAATCCAAAGAGTGCCAAACTATCGAAATTGTGGGGATCGATTCTATCTCTTGAAATGAGGTGAAAATTACAAAAGTGAGTAAAATTATTACAATATCTATAATTTCATTGGTTAACATCTATTTTTTAAAAGTGAATCAGTGTATTATTATTACTGATTTCAGTGCTACATTTATAATTAATGTAATCATCAGTGAACATTTACTGCTTTTCAGTAATAACACACTGATTCACTCTTTTAGAGGTTATAATTTCTGCAGATTAAAATGCATTTCAAAATCACTGATTCACTTTTAGAAAATAGTAAATTTGCTCACTTTTGTAATTTTCACCTTGTTTCAAGATACACAATCGATCCTCTGGGCTTATCAGCGAATTGCTGAAGATTTTTTCCGACGATAATATTTAATACAAACCAATCCGTCATAATTTCATTCGCTAAGGGCGCTGCGTGGCTATCAAACACGCACAAAATGATTCATGAATTTTTCCTCTCTTTACTCCTTACCGGAATGCATATATACAGGCATGGACGCGACAGGTAATTTGCATTAAGTTAATTGAACCCGCGGCCGGGTACACTTTTTTTACAAGACAATGCACTTACACCGGTTTCTTGCGACGATCGACGCTAACCGGCCGCATATGGTAAACGGCGTTCCCTCGCAGGAACGTTAAATGTGTTTCCCTCGAAGAGACAAATGCGGCTGGCGGATTATGAACTCGCATGGTCGGGCCGCCGCCGACGTGCCGATAATTAATTCCGAACGTTCTTTCATATTATCCTTCGTTTTGCGCGCACAGCGCTGCGTGGATCGGCTCGGGATCGCCCGCAACAGGAATGCGATAAACGTGAAAAATTGCGCCGCTCTTGTAATGTATCACAGCCTGTACTACGGGTTCATAGTCCGCAAAGCGGCCGTCGCCGACATTATCAACTCGCGCCGCGAATTCTCTCCGGTTTTCAAGAGCATTGACGCGATAAAGGGAGAAAGACTGCCGGTGACGTTGAGAGGTCACGACGTCAAGGAGTTCGATTCAGGTTGTAAGTGTTCAGTTCCTTACGTCGAGACACGTCCAAAGAAGTACCAGGCGGAATGTTGAAATTAATCATCACGATGTGCTCTACATTGGAGCTAATTTAATCATCGTGTTTTGCCAATTCTCCATTATCGCTCATCGTCGCGACTTGACTGAAAAAGGATAACAGCAGAAGTTGGCGTACTTAGTAGTCGGGGTGATATCGTAGCCGGTCACGTTGAAAAACGATACATTCAGCCGATCTGATTATCGCTATCAGGTATTACGCGAGTCTATGTATATGTTCTCCGTTGCATGTCGGAGGAGAGAAATGGGGAGTTGCCTAAAGGGCTGCGCGATCATCGACGTGCGCCGTTAATTCATTTCGCGAAGCAATTTAGATAATCCCTTGGAGGTTATGTTTCGCTTAATCATGGAGCGGGATCTCTCCTGACCATGGAACGACCGAGGGGGTGCATATGCTTCGCCGCCGGGCTGTGTGGCAACGTGCGCGCGTGCCGGATTCATTCAGCACCCCTGCACCATCCCTGTCTGGAAACACGATGCGTTTCTTACTTTTTCGTTAGGGGGGAGGCGTTTCGAGTGGGCCGTTCGTGTATCGGTCATTTTTCGTTTCGACCCTTCACACGCTCGTCTTATCTTGCGCGAGCCCGCATCCTTGGGAAATCATGCGCAGAACCCGGCAGGCGATTCGTCCCCCCGAGCACTCGTCTCGGCCGAATTTGCATAAACACAATTAGTTGCTCTCATTGAATTATTCAAAACGGCCGGAACTATCAGCGAGGACAGCAGCCATTATCGTGCCCGTAGTCAAGCCCTTCTCTCGGCGAGGGTTGCCTGTATCGTGCGCTACACGCTGATTTTCACCGAATACGAACTGCGAGATTATGTGACGTTACGTCGACGATACCCAACGGTACAGCTACGATAGCTCGGCTCTGTTAATACTGATCTTGTAGCTTCGGCGTCAGGAACGCGTTGTAACAACGGTATGATGTTTCATTTCACAAGATATCTTGTAGGAGATATTAGATGGTAATTGGATATTCTATCTGTCGAACTCAAAATTACGACTTCATCTTATTGTTAGTATTTTTAAAAAAAACTTCAAATCCTAGTTTTAAACATTTTCCAACAGTCGACAATAAAAGATTCCGTTACCGTTACTTTTTGTAAAAAATAATTCCTTACTGTTATTCGTTATTAATTTTAAAAAGAAACGCGTAACTGTTACCATGATTTAGAAAATACGATTCGTTACTTTTTTGTAATGTTAAAATAAAATATTAGATTTAAAAATTATTATTTAATAATTAATATTAATTGTGAAAAGTCAATATTAAAGCTTAAAATTGTAAGCCAGTTTTATAAAGCCAGCTTTTCTTTACCTATATTAAACTTATCTAATAAATCTTCGATAGTTCTTTACATTAATATTTTTATTCTTTAATATATGCTTCTCTTTAGGAAATTAGATTAGATATAATTTACAAACATAGATTTTATTAAAAATTTTTATTATTCCAATAATCACCAATATTAAAAATTTATAGTTTACGTTACATATATACTACAGATTTTCAGTATTGACAGTGAGCGAAATACAGTCTAAAAGAAGTGAAGTATAAAATATTTTTCGATATTTAAATTTCCCTTATTTATTCCCTTATATTTCTAACTGATTTAAAATAATTTGATTTATTGATTAGTAAAGATAAAAAGGAATTAAAGTATCGATACAGAAACGGCTGAATTCGTTATTGTAAAAATATAACGACGTTATCGTTATAGAAAAAAGTAATGATTGTTACCGAAATAAGTAATAAAAACGGTTACAAGTAACGCGTTGTTTCTTAATCCTAAACTATTGTTATACTTCAAATTGCACAGTGCATTTCATTATGTATATCTCTTTTAACGTGGGCTGCGCCAGCTAGTCGATAATCGCATTAGGCTTTCTATCGCCATTTTGCCGTAGTGTGCACAAATATTTTTCATATAAGCATTCAGTGGTTCGATTCTTCGTGGTTAGGCATTACTTACGGTAACAGTTAAAATCCATTAATTTCGAACGACTTCCGTGCTGAACGATAATACCGCGACAGGTGGAGCTATTCACGGGGCACGTCTGCGGGAGATTACGCCGAAATCAAAATGGAAAATGATGCTGTGTCACGGGGTGGAGCGTCCCCATCAAGTATTCATCCACGACCACCCTGGTCGAGGGATCTATCGAGCGGAGGAGGTCGACTCTGAGTGTTTTTCAATTGCTTAACACATTTTAATACAAACATATACAAGAATGCACAAAGTGTAGCATTGTGTATGACTTAATTGGAACAGAATGTGTACGCTGTGCACGGTTTTGGATAGAGATTAAATGTAGCTTTTTCCGCTTATATCGAATAAAAAAAAAGCAAAAATTCCGGCCATCCAACGTCCTTCAATCTCATTTAGAGTCACCGCAATTAGTAACTTGTAATTGTCACCAGAACACACAAGTCTATACTCATCCAACTAATAGCTCTCGAACTGATGAGTACGGACGTGTAGAGTGTTGTGTTAACGATTACGGCAATTGGAACGCAACTTGGTCGCCGTGTGCACGAAAATGTACAATGATTTTACAATTAGAAAACATCCTATGGTTGATATTCATAATCCGTTCTTATTTTAAGACCGTTTTAAGTAATGTCTTAAAATGCTAATGTGGCTCTGTGGTCAGTATTCATAGTCAGTTTTTATTTTAAGATTATTTTAAGTAATGTCTTAAAATGCTAATGCGGCTCTCTGATTAGTTCATGACATTTTAAAACTATACTTAAAACAATCTAATGAGCTTTCTTCTAACACAATAAGCCATTATCTAAGCTTTTTAGTCTTAAACCGTAAAAAATTGACCAATCACAATCGAATGTGAGAAAAATAATCGACTATGATTGATCAATTTCTTACGGCGCAAGACATAAAGCTTAGATAATAGCTTATTGCGGAAAGCTTATTAAATATAAAAATCGACTATGAATACCGGCCTGTGACTATTCGTACCGCGAGAATTTTTTCGATGGAAGAGGCGTGTTTCGAGGCGATCGTGTGAAATTTAATCGCCTCGTCGCCGCGTCGGCAGCAATCGCTTTCGACGTTGGC